>NW_023615491.1:0-220001 GCF_013339695.2 Rhipicephalus sanguineus
CTTCCCTACTGGGTACAGGGTCGTACACATCTAAGGGGAACGCCTCATTAGTATTCAAGACCTTATAGAAGCTGACGTTCAATGCATATTTCGTATACAGAGTGCACCAAGCTACACTTACACGCGCTAAGGCAGGCATTTGCGGCCTCGAAGAAAAACAAGACCACTTGTCGAAACGTCAGCTCCAGCGACTCCCCGCTTTCAAGGATTTTTCGTCTCTTTAAGCTTCCATCGTTCCCTGAACGTCTGCCTCTGTAATTGTGGTCAGACGAAAGTTCGCAAGATAACCGTGCCTACGGCTATAATGTGACTTGCTATTACGTTGACGTACTTGAATATCCAGAATACCGGACACTCTAAAACTCTCTATTGCGAGCCTAGTTAACGCTTACACAAGGGAGAAGTTGAAACAACGCAAACTTCTCTCTAGTGTCCTTGTTGCACCAGTCTTTTAACTTGAATACCTACCAACTCGCTCAGCTCTCTGTTGTTTCAAGTTAGCGTCACTCGTGCGCTGATAAATTGCCCATTGTGCTACTAATCATTCCGTTAACCTTTTATAGTGATAGGGCGCGCTAACGTAACGGTAACCCAGGGCTAACAGAATGGAAAAAGCACCCTCGCTTCTCGTTCGGTGCTCTTTACCAGCTGGCCGAAGCAACCCGTAGCCTTCACAGCACTGCGCAAGAGTTTGGGAGGCGGAGCGTAAGTGCTGGGGCTCTGCTGATTCGCTAATAGACGCTACGGGATTTCGGCTGCCGCTCTCGTTGGTGCTGATGGGAAAGCACTTCTTCTCTCCTCCTCTCACACACACACATGCTTCTCTCTGTCTCTGTCCAGAGCTTCAAAGAGCTTTCGCCTCCGCGCATCTCCGCAGCGTTTATAAGTGTGCCGCTTGTCGCTGATTTGCGCCCGATCAAAGCTTTGAGCGGGCCCGGCTTTCGCTCGTTGCAATGCCCACGCGTGGGCCGTGTTGCTGCTGCTGCTGCTGCTGCTTCTGGGTCGCGATCGAACGGTGCCGGCTATTTAATCCCGCGGACGTGAAGGGCGTGGGGCGTTTGAAGTGGGGCCCTCTCGGAGCGCCGTTTGCAGTTGCCGCTCACGAATTGTCCTTTGGAGCGTGTAATAAGATTGACTAGCTGATAATACGATAGAATTAAGGCCTTCATTGTACGCGAGAAGTGATGAAGGACGCATGTCTTCTGTGCTATGTACGTAACGTTGGAGGACATTCGTTAAGAATTGTCAAGTTGATTACCACCCGGTTTCTCTTTGTTGTCTTCAAGAATTTGAGCAAGGCCTTCGTCGCTTTCATCCACGATGACCTCTCGGGACGACATTCCGAAATGGCTTCTGCCGTCATCGGTCTGTGGTCTACGCGAGCTCGAGCGACCGCGAGTGATTGTGTCTGCACATTGTAGCGAGGACAGTCGCAGAAGATCTACTGTAATGTCTCCTCGCTATCACAGTAGCCACAAAAAGGGTTGTCAGCTACTCATATGCTACAGGAAAATGACATAGTGAAAACCGTTCTTAGCCATAAACGGCAAATCAGAGTAGCCTGTTTTCGCTGGAGTCTAGTAGGCGTCTGAAGACGAAGTAAAGTGTTCAGGTAGTGGTGGTGCTGGTTGTGCAGTCTACTTGCTGCGTGTCAATTGAAGGGAGCAGTTTCTCCCAGCGGCGCCGGCATACGCCGGAAATACGCGCCATCTACTTAGCCCCCAAACGTGTGGCGCGATGAGCGTGTAAAAGTACGGTCGCGTCCTCGTCGCAAAGGACGCGTCTCGTGACGCGCACAAAAAAAAAAAAGAAGCGCGCGTGACTTTTGCATCACCCGACAAACAGTATCAGTCGATGGCAACCGGCGCGTATACGCTTGGTATGTGTAGATGGAAAGATAATTAAACTTGGCCTGAGCAGCCGCTGGCGACAGCCCACGCTTCCGCGTGCGCCGGGTCGCGTTTGCGACACCGCGTTCGTTTCTGTCCCGTCATTGAGACGAACGGGACCTGTCGAGATGACTAAGCGGTTTTTTTTTTCTGTTTTGTCATGACTGACGACAAGCGGGTGTCAAAGTGACACGGAAGTTAAGAGCAGACGATGAAAATATAAGTATAAAAAAGAATGGCTAAGCCTGCGTGGGAGCGCATGGGTGACCGCGATCAAAATAACCGTAGTCAAGGAAGGCCGAGTGATGGCGCTCACAATTGCAGTTGGTGGTAACTTCTGAAAAAAAAAAAAAAAGAAAAACTGATGTCGGCGCTGTTTCTACGACAGCGCGCGTGGTCGTCTTTCGATCGCATTTCGCCGTTTCTCGCGCTCTGCCGAGCACATGCGGATATGCGGGGGTGGGTTTCGAACCTACGACCCCCCCCCACTAGAAAGCCGTGTGTCTGATCTACAGGCCTAAGAGTGAGGGAAAAAGAAATAAAGAAAAAACATGGCTGATCCCTCCGTCATAGGAATCGGTATAATACGAAAGGTAAACGTGTCTTCACAGAAGTAGTGCTTATTGTGTAGTGATATATGAGAGCTTGTACAATGTGTATTCGTGTTTGGCAGCTATAGCACCGTTTGACGTGGATGCACCCATGTTGACAGCATGTCTCTATCGCGACGACTAACGCCCATGATCAGTATTAAACCGTTGTGGTAGCTGACGGTGAACATATATTTGGACACAGCGAATCGTGAATCCCGCGTAAGGATGATATCAACAAGCTCATAATCAGCACTGGTACCCGGTATGCGCTTCTTCAAAGCGTCGTCAATTAAGGAGAGAAAGGGCACGGTGTGCGCTTTATAGTAATGGGTAGCCGACGCCTGTGATCATGCATACATAACACACACTGCGCTTCAGCAATATGGGAGGTAGAGGTTCGTAGCCTGAGCCGCAAACACGTGCGTCCCGCTGGCCTCTGTCTCGCAGGCGCGGCTCTCGCTCCACCAAGGCACGATATTCGCCCGTCGAAATCGCGTCCTTTCTGCAACGCATATTGCAGCAGTTTTGTTAGTCGGTGCTCTCGCAATCGAAGCAGTCGGCCGCGGAGAAATCCCGTTGGTGCACGTGGAAGCTACACTACTCCTCCGATGAGCCGACGCACGCTAACACGAAGCCAAAGGCAAAGAAGGTAACTGCGTCAAGGGTGCCTCGGCAACGCCAGCGCGGCCAGTGGGTATCGCTGGTATCGAGACGCTTTAACCATGACCTCCGATATCGCGTGCAATCTCGGAGTAAGCGGTAGTAAGTGTCGATCGTGAAGTATTACTTTTCACATCTCACAGACGGCGGCACCGCCCCGCTCCGCCCGCCGCGAAAGAGAATGTGTGAAAGATATAAGACGCGTTCGCGCCGTGTCTAGCATCTCCCTAGTTAGTTTACTCGGTAGGGCCTCGGGCGCTTGCCGTCGCGGCCGCAACGTCGTGGGTTCGATTCCCAGCGGGGTATCTTTTCTTTGTTTTTTCTTTCTCACCCGTTGGCGTCCATTTTGTCAACGTCATATCTGTGACGGATGTACTTGGTGGACCCCGGCATAAAACACTTTCGTGTTAAAAAAAAAGAAAAGTGGTACGTCAGGCACGCAGACAAAGATTCGCTTGCCACCATTTTCCCGTTAGGGCAAGGCCTACTGAATTTTCTTCATTACAGGGAAGCACAACGTTTGCTTGCACTGAAATTTCAGGCATAATAATCAAGTATGTTCAAAGGCATATCAAAGGTAACGAAACCAGTTTACGCTCTATACTGGGCTAAACGCCCACGCTTGGTTAATGTAAGTACGTGAACCCTAATAATATTTGGGGTTTAACGTCCCAAAACCATGATAATTATGAGAGACGCCGTAGTGGAGGGCTCCGGAAATTTTGACCACCTGGGGTTCTTTAACGTGCACCTAAATCTAAGTACACGGGCCTCAAACATTTTCGCCTCCATCGAAAATGCAGCCGCCGCGGCCGGGATTTGATCCCGCGACCTTCGGGTCAGCAGTCGAGTGCCATAACCACTAGACCACCGTGGCGGGGCGTACGTGAACCCTGCAAAGGGTTGTACCGGGTACAAAACTAAATGTCAAAGGTGAACATGGTCTCTGTCGTGTCGACCGAGGGGACACTAATGCGATTATTTTTCTGTGCATTTGCTTCTTTAACCAGTTTTTTTTTATTGCTGGAGGTTCTTCTAAAGCCTCTTAGTAACAGCGTAGAAACAAGATTCAGGCAGTTCCACGCCGTGAAAATAGTTGTACAGCGAAGCCGTAAACGTGCGAGTGTACGTGATAGTAGACTAAGACGGCTTAGTCTCATTAAGAGCATCACCGTTATCATCTTCATCATGTGACATCAGCGTCATCTTCTCCAGAATCATCATTTCGTTTCTTTATTTCTTCACTCCCCCTTGTTCACGTGACCTTTGTGATTAGTGATTACTACTACTACTACTACTACTACTACTACTACGACTGCTATACTACTACTGCTACTACTACTACTACTATACTACTATACTACTACTACTACTACTACACGACGACGACGACAGCACACGGTAGACTAAGACATCTTCATTGTAAAAGAAAACGAAAGAAAATGTGGCGTTGGTGGCTTTCTCCTTTCTTCACCATCGTTGGCGAGTGCCAGCAACAGCCCGATCCTAGGGTCTCGTCGCAACGCGCGGATCGTCTCGCGACCCAGATTTTCTAGAAATGAGAGCTATGTTAATGGTTCGCACACCCATCCCACTACGCAGCAGCGCGACTCCTCTCTCCCCCTCCACCTCCTACCCCTCGCCTCCAGTCTCACTATCGCATCTTTTGCTACATTGCTGCGGCTGCTTTCAGTCGTGACGTAAACCGGGCCGCCTTCTTGTCGCCTCCGTGGTGTCGGCCGCTTGCTTGCCGCTGTCTCGAATAGGCGCAGTGCACCGCGATGACGGGACCTCAGTGAGTGAACACCCCAGGAAGAAAATTTAAAGCCAGTTCAACGCAGTCAGAACTGTCGAGCAGCGAAGCTCTAAGCGCGCGAGTGTATGGAATTGGTTAGCGATGTCACTCACATCGTCTTCATCGTTTCGACCATAATCATTCATCGTGATTATCATCATCATCATCATCATCATTATTATTTAGTTTTATTTTTTTTTCTTTATTCAATCCCCGTCGGGTCACGTGACCTACGTGACGCTTGCTGCTACTACTGCTACTTCGCCGTGGCGCTGCCGAAGCGTATCTCGGAGGCCACGCAGAATGAAGCGCGTGGTTGAGGTCTGCTCCTCCAGGTGCCGCAACGATCCCAGCTGTCCACGAGAAAAATCTGCTCTTTCAGTGAACTCATTAAGTCACTTTTCATTAATCACTCTGACAGTTAATTGACCCCTATCTTAAGTAAACTTATGCTTCGATATAGTATGTATGCAATATAACTCTGAACGCGAAACAATGCCTCCTTTTTATAGGAGTTTTAAAGCCGTTTAAGCTCCCGTTTCTATGCAAATCGTGCGCGGAAACTCGGCTGCCGCGCTCTCTCTTCGTCCTCTTCCTCTTTTGTTTGCGCTCACCGAACACGTGCGCCCGGCGTGTGCTCTCCCGCTGCGCCGATGTGTCCGGAAACTCGGGCGTGCGTGTTGCGCAGGAATTGGGCAAGCCCCACTACCGAGTACAGCAGATGCTGAGGCAAGGAGCAGGGGAGAAGGAGGAGGAGGAGGGAGGCGAGCGTTAAGCGAAAACTCTGCTCGGCGAAGTGGAGAGGAGGAATGAAATAAGGTGCATAGGAGATAAGGGGAGAGGAGAAACAGAAGAAGTGAAACGAAATAAAATCTCTTTCTTTTTTTCTTTCTTTCTTTCTTTCTTTCTTTCTTTCTTTCTTTCTTTCTTTCTTTCTTTCTTTCTTTCTTTCTTTCTTTCTTTCTTTCTTTCTTTCTTTCTTTCTTTCTCATTGTGCTATGCTCGCTCCCAACTTTTTCCTTCCGGCATGTGGTTGTTCGCCCATTTTTTTCACTTATTGGGCCTCCATCGCTATTCCTCCTTGTCGGTAATGGTGCGACCGACGAGAATTTCACTAATTGTTGCGGGCGAAAGCCTTGCGAAGTCCTCACCTACAGCGTCGCCCTCGACGGATCGCTTGAGCCCCCCTACTGCTTTATGAAAAGCATGCGGGTATTCTGCTTCTGGTCCGGAGTACCTTTCTGGTGTAAATGTAGTGTTCAGAGTTCCGCACCAGTGCAGTAATACGCCACGACCAGGATATCAGTTGTCCGGGAACAATTCATACACTGTTTTCGTAGCCACCACCTTCGTGAATGTCGGGACATCTGATGGGCTCAGCCCTGCTGAACATTTCGAAGGCTTCAAAAATTTTTGTTGAATTTTTCGGTGTTTTGCAGTCCCAAAATAAGCCGCCGACCAGTGAAGCTAGGGGCCTTGCAAACAGGAGTGGTACCGGTCGCAATGCGTCCGACATAGAATGCATATGCACATGCTTTAGTTTTCACTACAGTTCGATGCGTTACCTGGTTGGATCTGTAAATGAAACCAACCACCATTTCTCGCCGGTGTCAGGTATTTTTATTTCAACTGCCGCAGAAGCACAAGCTATCTCAATATATTTTGTGAAGCGTAATATGGTGAATAGCAAGGTTTGATTGTGCCTTTGAGCACTTTGGACCTATTTTCCATTGAGAGCACAACACCTTATTTCAAAATCCTATAAGCACATTATTAAAACCTAGTAAACCTCGGTTATTTCGCTTATGTATTAACAACAAGACCACGACTTCTTGTATGTTGCCTGTTAGACTTTTTAAGTGACATAAAAGCGTTTTCTCATGGTTTTTTTTTACAATAACGTACCGTATTCGCACGATTGTAAGTCGACTCGACTGTATGTCTACCCCCTAAAATCGCACGGCAAGAAAAAAAAAAAGCGTGAGCGCATTTCATAACAGGAAATTATTTACGATGTCGCTGAAGAAAACGAACTCGAACTACATTGTGCAAAGGTGGCTTTACGGCAGAGCTCATAAGCTCTGCAGGAAAAGCTAGCTTCGCGGCAATCCGCGGAAATGATTTCTAGAAAATTTCCGCGAATCCCTGCTGAGGGTGCTAGTTGTATACAAGGAATTACGGTACATGTACAGGTAAAATCCGCACCGTAAGCATAATGTCGTAACCTGTCACAGCGTGTCTGATCTTTCGTTTGTATCGATTTCGGTTGTAGGTCGACTTTACAACCAAAACCAGTTTTGGCTTCGATTGTAAGTCGAGCCCCCCCCCCCCCCCCACTTCGGATTTCAAATTTGGATAAATTAGGTCGACCTACAATCGTTGCAGATACGGTATTTGATGGAATCCGTGGCTTAGCGACTGCATCTCAGAATTCGTAAGAGAGAGAGAGAGAGACGCATGTAAAGAATAATGATTAATCCTTCTTTGATAGGAATCGTTTACAACGCGAAAGTGAAACGTGTCTTCTTAGTAGTAGTTGCAGCTGTACTGGAAGTTAAAAAATTATGTAGGCCAGCCTAATCCTTGACTTACGTGTCTGATAGTCGCACTCGCACATTGACGTTACGTGGCTTCGTGTATTCCTTAGATTAAGTTTGTGTTCCGTCACGCTGCCGAAGCAGATCTCAGGGTCCACGTAGAAAGTAGCGCGTGGTTGGGATCTGCTCCGCTAGGTACCGCTGCGATCAATCTTTCAATGAGCCCAATGAAGTAATTTTCAATGCTTATCCTGATAGTTCATTGCTCCTTGTCTTAAGTAAAGTTGTTTTCCAGCATCATATGTAACCCTCCATAGTGGTCCAGTGGTTACGGTGCTAGAGTGCTGACGCGAAGGTTGCGGGATCAAATCCCCGCAGCATTTCGATGGTGGCGAAATGCCAGAGGCCCGTGTACTTAGATTTAAGTGCACGTTAGGGAAACCCAAATAGTCGAAATTTCCGGCGTCTGCCATAATCGTATCGTCGTTTTGGGAAGTAAAGCCCCAACATTGTTTACTATTATTATTTCTCGAGCCTACTTTGAGGACTGGTGCTTTTGAGTGGCATTGCTCATGTTTCTTATCATTCCTGCTAGCGTTGGTAGTTCTTAATTTTCTTGTTTTATCACCTTTGTTGATGCGTCATCAATTCAGCAGTGTATAAGTGCGAAAGCCAGTGCTCGGTAGACCTGGTTGGCAGCTTTGATTGATTTAATTAATAAAGAAACTTTCCACGTAACGTGCCTAATATCGTCTGAGTATCGAGCTCGCCAACTTGTAGTAGCTGCGTTTTGCGACCGAAATAAGGTCAGAAACGTATCTTGCATAACATGCAGACATCTGTTGGTTCTGCGTTATACAATGAAACTACTTCGATGCGTCAGCAGTACAGCGAAAATGAATGAATAACCGCACCCTGTTTGGAAAACCTGACTTTAGCGCTTCATGCTCGCCCACATCGCCTTCCTGCAGTGCCGTTTTACGGGCGCCATAACCCTTTTTACTCCCTAAAGCCAACTCAAGCCGAGCCAAGCCGGTGTCCCCGCAGTAACGTTTGCGCACACATCGGCGCAATATTTCGTTTCTTTTGTTATATCTTCCCCCTCGTTTCTTCGTTACTCACGGGGAATCTGTCCATATATCCCCCCCCAGATGATCTCAGGGCACGCGACCTTAATATTGACGTGACATAGGGCATTTATGGAAAGGGGTAAAATATAGGGAGAAATAAAGCATTTAGGGAATGGGACGAAAATATCGAGAGCAATAAAGGAGGGGAACGCCGAGTTGGCGGGCACAGCTAACCCATTTCGGCCTCCCTATTTCTTGGTCCCTCGCCTTAAGCCGCGTTAGTGTCTTTTTTCCTTTTTTCCCGACTCGTTCTCTCCTTTGTCCTTATCGTCGCAGCAATTTTTTCTTCCCCGTTGCTTCCGCGTTGTCCCTACTTCCTCCTTCTGTTCTTTTGCTTCATGAGGAAAAGACGCTCTTCGGCGCACGCGCGAGCGACCGCCCGGGGTGAGTGCGTGTGTATGTGAAAAACAATTTCCCGCGCTCGGAGCCCGCCCCCCCTTCCCCCCTTCGGTCGAAAGAAAGCCGGCCGGTCGTTGGACCCCGGCGCAAAACGGTCCGTTCTCCCCTTTATTTTCCCCCTTTCCCGGTTTCCCGCCCTTATTTATATCCCATTCTTTCCCTCAACCCTGCCTCCCACACCTCCCTCCAAGTGTCGTGTCTTCTTCGACACACACACTCCCTCTTTCCCCACAACCCCCGACGCTTCCCTATATCTCCACAGGCGCTTTAGATCGAAACCGGAAGTGACGCAAGTCCCGTAAGCGCCGTCTTCATCTCCTCCCCCTTTCCCCTTTCATCGTGCTCCCTGCTTCCCTCTCGCTATTCTCGCTTCCCTAGCCGCTAGATTTCACTCCTCTTCCACTTTTCTCTCCCCTCCGGTTCCTCTACCCCCCCCCACTTCCCCTGACGCCGTTCCCGGACACCGAGTTTTCTGGAGTGGGGGGGAGGCCATGGCTTGACGTCACCTCCGGTCGAGCGCCCTGAAAACAGCGTCTCGCTCGGCTGTCCCGGCCGGTCCCGCAGCTGCGGAGATGATTGCTGCGGGCTTCGAAATCGTTCGTCGTTTTTGTCCACCCGGCTCTTAATTTTCCGCCCGCCTTTTGTTTGCACGATGGCTTTGCGTGCACCGCTGCAGTAGTGATAGAGTGGTCTTGAGAAAAGGAAAACAAACAAACAAAAAAACTTCCGGTCGGGTATCTTATCGCTGTTCCGTGCCGTTAAACAGTATGTGTTGTCAATCTTATTTAACGGACGGGAAATATGTCTTCATGTTTTCAGACGTGACAGACAATAATAAAGTTGTCGTAGAGCCTTGGTTTAGGCGACCCTAGCCATAATTTAGACAACGTTAACCAGTGTTGGCATAATCTATATAATTTGTGGGGTTTTACGTGCCAAAACCACAACATGATTACGAAGGAAAGAAGATGAATCTTAAGGGCT
This sequence comes from Rhipicephalus sanguineus, assembly GCF_013339695.2. Classification (NCBI taxonomy): domain Eukaryota; kingdom Metazoa; phylum Arthropoda; class Arachnida; order Ixodida; family Ixodidae; genus Rhipicephalus; species Rhipicephalus sanguineus. The sequence continues at coordinate 9,988 of NW_023615491.1, forward strand.
CGTTTTCTTTGTTAGACACAATATTAATGAGAACTGACAGACTATAACGCCAAGGAAAGTATAGGGGGTGTTATCTGTAGTATTTAGAATATAAATGTGAAGAAAGTAAAGTGGACGAAAAGATAACCTGCCGCCGGCAGGGACCGAACCTGCGACCTTCGAATAACGCGTCCGATGCTCTACCACTGAGCTACGGCGGCGGTCATCCTCCCGTCCACTTTATGGGGTATATATGTGCACTTAAACCTTGGAGTGTTAGTCAGCGCCAATCGCAGCCATGGCGGCGAGTGTGGAACACTCTTTTTCTGCCTTTCTGGCGTCACGTAGCACGTGACGTCAGAAGGCAGAAAAGAGTGCCTTTCTGGCGTCACGTGCTACGTGACGCCAGAAAGGCAGAAAAAGAGTGTTCCACACTCGCCGCCATGGCTGCGATTGGCGCTGACTAACACTCCAAGGTTTAAGTGCACATATATACCCCATAAAGTGGACGGGAGGATGACCGCCGCCGTAGCTCAGTGGTAGAGCATCGGACGCGTTATTCGAAGGTCGCAGGTTCGGTCCCTGCCGGCGGCAGGTTATCTTTTCGTCCACTTTACTTTCTTCACATTTATATTCTAAATACTACAGATAACACCCCCTATACTTTCCTTGGCGTTATAGTCTGTCAGTTCTCATTAACATGATTACGATGCACTCTTTAGGGAAGGACTCAGGAAATTTCGCACATCTTGTGGTAATTTAACGTGCACTGATATCGCACGGTACACGGACCTCTAGCTAATTTCGTCTCTATCGAAATGCGACCGCCGCGGCGGGATCAAGTCTGCGACCTACAGCGTCGGTAGCTCGGGGTTAAGTGAGGTAAGCTTTATTTCGGTCAGGTGTTATCTTTCAGAAGTTCGACCCGGTGTACCGAAAGTGGGATTAAGAAAGAAGGCCTTGATAGTCCACTAACGGTCTCTTAGCAAAGTTGCGGAAATAAGGTAGCAAATGCGGTACGGTATTATCCATACCGCTCCTCATTTCTCGCCTCGTTGGGCTTTTGCCGCTCCTAATTCCCGAGAAGGCACTCCAACACCACAAAAAGATTTTTCAAAGTTACTGTGGTGTTGTTGCCTCTTTGTTGCCTGATTGTTGCCTCTCAGCCTACGCATTGTAACGAGGAATCTGTTGTTCGGGGACGGACTGTCACTGGAACTAGGGAGCGGGCTTAAGGGAAGCTGAAGAGGTTTTAGAATTCGATAAAACTTCGTGGTTAGCAAGGACCAACGTTATTGTTGACGATGTCGTAATTTTTTTCCAGCAGTTGTTGCAGCAGGAGCTTTAATACGTCGAACGAAAAACTTGTTTCGCACCGCCCAGCAAGGGAGCCGAAATGGTGAGCGTAGAAACCTACGTCAATCGTCGGTTTCTTAGGTGTAGCGTGCTGCACTCAAACGGAAGGTTCCCGCCGTTCACTTCTACGAACTGCGAGAACGCTGTTTATGTGAAGAAGGCTCAAGTAAGTGGTCGAGGCTGGAAAATTTCTGCCGCTGGATTATGATATCTAGGACAACGACAAACTTCAACGAACTGAGTGACTAACTAACAAGAACTCCTTAATTAACTGTTTAATCATCGACTTGAAGGCAGTCGTTTATGCTAGAAAGTTGTAGTCCTGACAATTTATGCTGTACCCATGTTTAGAAATCACAAATGTGCATGTTAATTTGAGATGCCTCGTTATGTGATTTTAGTGGCGATATCGAAACCGACGAGCCCGGCGGGCAGGAAACGCGGCCACTCTGTGACTAGGCCTTTGGTGACTTTCGTGACTGTCACCCTTGTGACTGGAGCCTTTGGTGACTGTGACGCGACGATTGTTCGCCGCGTTGGGCGTCAGTTTTATTTTTAGAGTAGCGGCGAAAGCGAACCGTAACAACGCTGACATTGAAACTGAAATTGAGGCACGGACGCAGAAATTCAGTTCCTGTCTTTCATAAACATATGCCGGTCGCATTTAAAAAAGGAACGACAAATGTGGTGCAGCCCTGTATGAACGCAATTCAGGTGCTACAGACACCGAGTTCCTATCGCTTTAACGGTGATGCATTCTTTTAAGGGCTGTCTGACGCCAGACCACACTGTCGCACTTTCACGTCACGTGCATCGGGTCGTAAAAATATGGCAGTTACATTTTCTGCAATTGTAATTTCGCCGGCGCGATATTCTTCTTCTAAAATGGATGCGACGAACGCCGTTGAAGGGGAATGAAGTAGGGTCGCGCTGTAACTTCCAGTGTTTTTTAAAGATTTTATTCTTCATTCGCACGTGCTGGACATTAATGTATGCGCGCGCCGTGCTGTGCTTACTGAGCCGTAAACAGCAATAAACGACTCCGGAAACACCCCCCCGCTCGCCCCACGCACATACACAATTTTCCTAGACTTCAACTCTGCCGTTCTCGCGGACCATTGTACTGACAGATAGCAGACCGCTGCACTCGGTTTCATGAAATAGCGTGCAGCGCTGATGAGTTATCGAGACTTTTGTCCTAGCTGTGTCCACAACAGGAAGTGTTTAGTGTTCTTGCTTGCAAATACGAAATATCGTTCTTATGAAAGCGATATTGAAAACCACCCGGCTGTAGCACGAGGAAACCCATAACTATTTTCAGGAAGGAAAGCTTATTTGGTGAAGGGAAATTCGTCCTCGCCCTGGGGTTCGAACCAGGGCCAACGTGTTGCGGGGACGGTCGCTCTACCTATTGAGCTAACCAGCATTTTAGCTCCACTCGCGCTGCCGTTGCTCCATTCGCGGCCATCACTGCCATTCCCATAGTATGCAGGCCTTTGCAGGCTTTAGACACGACCTCTCGGATTTATTGGGTGCGTGGCGTCATCATGTGACGTCATGGCGTCAGAAATTGCGAAAACTTGTAACGCCTTTATGACTCGATTATGACGTCTTACGATGACGTCTTCACACGATGTCGTCGCTTGGTTAAACGTGGGCCGATATAGGAGGCATGATGCAAGCCGCATCAGGCGCATAAAACTGCGATGCCTGCGATCTTGGGGCACTGCAGAGCCTGTCAGGTGCAGAAAACTGCGATGCTAACGATCTTGGGGGCACTGCAAAGCCACGTCAGGTGCAGAAAACTGCGATGTCTGCGATCTTGGGGGCACTGTAAAGCCGTTAGGTGCAGAAAGCTTCAGTGGTGAATGAGGGGATCAATAGAATCCACTAAGAAGAAGAAGAAGAAGAAGAAGAAGAAGAAGAAGACTGCTTTCGCCTTCAAGTCGTCTTAGGTGAATGCATCAGGGACCCTGTGAGTTTTCTTTTTCTTCCGCCATGTTTTTTAACAGCGAGAGCTCACCATTCGGGACCCCCATAACCACGAAGCGCGCCTAGTTTTATATACATTTTAATAAGCAAGGTCACGTAGCCTCCCAATGTTGCACAGCTGTGTGAACCGAAGTATGGTAGAGCGTGCGTTGACAGTCCTTCGTGTCAGTTTTAATGAACTGTTGTCCCTTGTAAATCATGCGGTTTGGAGTCGGGCGAGGCGACGTCGTTGACCTCGTATCTCGCTCCTCCTCGTTGCACTTGATACAAATTCTTGTTACGAGAAGGGCATATGGGCACGCGGTTCGTAAAGCGAAGCGACACAGAGAGAGGCTATTTTACGCGCCATTAAAGTCATGCGGCTTGCCGTGCCTACTCTGGGTCGTTTCTGCGCGCGCATATTGCGTTCATTCCTCGTCGCCGAGGGGTGGCGCCGCGAATGTTGCTGTTTACAGCTGACGCCCATGCGTCACTTTAGGCGTTTTCTCCCTGTTTGACTTCACTTTGTCTTGTTTGATGTTATGTTTATTTGGTGGCACGCGGGGTGAGCGTGTGGAGCTCTGTGTAGCCATGTGGTGCGCGTGCGTGCGTGCGTGCGTGTATGTATGTATGTATGTATGTATGATGTTGTATGTATGTATGTATGTATGTATGTATGTATGTATGTCTGTATGTATGATGTATGTATGTAATGTATGTATGTATGTATGTATGTATGATGTAGAGGCGAAATGCCCACTATGCTTTGTCAGACGACAGTCTCTTGCGAAGCTCCCGCCAACTTAAAGAAATAAGAAACCCACTCTTCTCGAGTGCTCCGCACAATAGGGGGGATTGTTGTGTAGCGGTCAACAAAACTTCGCATTGTTCCGCATTGTGGCTCTTCGAATGCGCCTCCAAAGTAAAATATTAAAATAAAAATGTTAGAAGAAATACATATTCAACCATATGTGCCCCAGTCCCCTCTGTAAAGCTTTGTGCTATTGAGGTTAAAATAAAAGAAATTCAATGAAAAAAGAAAGGCAGCGAGTGCTTTCCCAATGAGGCGAATTTCTTTTTCCCATGACTCGCGGAGGAGATGGAGACAGTTCCGTTACTTTTATTTATTACTTTTTTTCTTTATTCTGTCATATACCGCAGATACCAGAAATAATATTGAGAGCACGGGAAGTGGGGGGGGGGGGGGGTGACACGCTTGAAACGGAATAAACATGTCGGCAAAATAAAAGCAGGCACGCTTCCCGCTCCCCAATTTATACCAGTGACAAGTTTCCATTCCTTAATGGGCGGTCGCAGATGAAGAAAACACTCGGGAAACTCTGGTACAGGGAGAGCACTGGCGGGTTTCGAAGGGCTGTCCTTTCGGCAGATGTGTAATGAGGCCGGCGTAAGTACGACGGGACTGCGATTACAGTTTGGCCTTTTTAAAATTTTATATAGGAACCTTAACGGAAACTAAATGGTTAACTGCGCAAGAAACCCACTGACAAGACCCGATGACAGGCGAAGCGCTGTCTGAGGTTTCGACCGAAGATTTGGCGAAGTTCACCCGATGAGTTTGAAGTACCTCTGTCTCCTCAATGAGTACCCGGGAAGTCCTGATAAAAATATCACAGCAGAAACCATCTATTGGTGTTTGTCACGTTCGATTATACGCTATATTTAGGCATACTAGAGGCGTATATGTTTGGTCAAAAATCCGGACATATCACGCTGCATTCTGAAGTCATCGTTTTATGTAGTGTTTCTTAAAGGGGTCGTGAATCACCCACCGAGCTTGGTTAGAAAACACATCATGCTAAAAGCAGACCATGCTATGAACAACTCAGCCAAATGTTCACTCGCGCGTGGCAAGGAGAGTTTAGAAGCGCAGCGCGAAGTAGCCATTTTATCAGCGCCCTCTTTTCATACAGCGGCCCGTGCTCACTCTCTACGGAGCTACCAGCGCCTGCTGTTTGACGTCACACAGCAGATAGCATGCTATTGGCCTATAGCCAACATAACTCAAGAGCGGCTGCTTACATCAGATGCGCTTCTTGTCACGAGGTGCCGCCACGGGACGGCGCCACGCTATATAGTCTGCTAACGTTACACAGTGAGCCACACTCGCGCACAGGAATCGCAACGGGAGAGTGCAAGCGCGTTTCATCACGCGCGATGACGTAGCTCCATTCCCCTGTGTAGCCTGGAGCGCGCTCGTCGGGACGAGAAAAAAAAAAGAAAAGCTTAAAGCGTGCCACAGTTTCCTGTAAGTGCGCTCGTGCTTGAAGGTTTCGAAAAACTTTTTTGCGGCAATCGATTCGGGCGGCAATAAACTCAGATGCTGAGTTCATTCGACGATTACTTGGAAAAGTGGTTCTGGACCCCTTTAAGATATGATATCCCGTGAAGTTAACGAGAACAAGGGTCAACGGGAAAGCGTATACCGTGAGAGTGTCGGCGAGTCGAGGCACGCGCGTCACAGAAAGGTTCTGACCGTTTTCTGTTTCGAAACCAACGCTGTAACTGCGTCAGAGGCGACCTGTCTGCATTGGTTTTTTGTTTCCTTTCGTAGCAACAAAGCTGTATAGACGTCTTCGTGTATACAATGGCATCGTTTCGAAATTGCGACTTCGCGAAGCAAAGCGCGCACGGTCTCGGTTTCGTGGCACGCGAAGATGCTGGAAAGGAAACGTATCATATATTGCTAAAGAAAAACGAAAAAAAAGAATGAACAAAGAAATAGACCTCATGATCAATAAACGAGAGAGACAGTGAGACGGCTGTGGATGGTTCGAGCGGATCTCATAGCGGCCCCCGTGTTGAGGGGAGGTGTAACGCGTTTGTTGGCTGCGCGCATCATGGTGATCCTCTCGATAGAACAAGAAGCGCAGTTGAAGTCCTGAACGTGCGCAGTTTGAATGTGCCTTCATTGTGACGTCACCTAAAGGATACGTACGGTGCTGAATTTGACGCCCGGCTGGTTTCGTTCTCTTCAAGTGTATACGGTACATGGAACACGAAATCATCGCCAAGGTAAACTCGTTTTCTTCCACTGTCGTCCAATGTAAGCACGTCGCGTTTGACGTATCTGTTTACATAATATAGTTTCATACTAGAGGGAAATCTGGCGGTAGTGTTTATGGAAGCTGCAACGCATGGCGCTTCAGCCAGCATGGCAATCGTGGGAAGTACATGAATTCGCCCAAGCTTGGTTCATTTGGCTCCGTGTGGCCTTTTTACGTTTACAACTGGTAAATATGAAAGAGTTCAGCAGTTCGTCATCACGACCCTTTTAGGCTCACCAATTCACATCACCTGACGAGATTCACAACGAGTCATTCTTTGATCAGAAACGAAAGCCCAAACCCAACAATGAACGAAGCCACAAGTGCTTTCGAAGCCGCAAGCACGAAGACTAGGCAAATGCATGTGCTACCCATCATTCCCACGATGACTGAACGATCGCAGTGCCGCAGTTCCTTCTAGGGATATTGCAGGAAAATCTATAGGGTGTGGTACAAGGGACCCGAAAGCATCGCCAAGGCGATCTCGCTTTTGAACTTTCACCGTACGTGATCGCGCCGCGTTCGACGCATCTGTTTTACAGGCATGTTTGAAGTTTGCCGAAATGCATCGAATTACTCTTAGTTATAGGTCTTCTGCGTGGTGGTTGCTATAGATGCCTCTCGGGGCGCACGCATGCGGGCATCCATGGATTCACAGGTGCATCCATTTAAGCTTTGCTTTATGATGCTGGGTCGCTACCTCATGATGCATCGTTCGCGCTAACAAACTTAGTACATCATTAGCGGAATGACGTCACAGCTAGCTCGATTCTAGAGATCGTATCTCTCTCACGCACGGTCCTTCTACGGGCATCGACTCGGCCGCAGCTAAAACGTTGTTGAAGTGTCACATAGTTTTATCGTTAGAGTTTCTCTTAAATGTCTCATTATTTTGGTTCAGTGCGTTCTAAGTATATACTTAGAAGATATGACGTACTTAGAAGACATCTTTGTATGCGCGAACCTTGTCTTCTAAGTAGGAGTAAATCCTCACTCCTTTATACAAAGAACAGACTCAATTTCATAGGCTTATGGATTACTAAACATACGACCCATAACAGCTTGCATCAATTATCGTGTTTTAGTGCTAGCGTAGAAACCTTTCCATAAGCGTGTTCTGTGGCCGTCGATAACATTAACATATCAAAAGTCAACGTACTCACTACGTTCTCCCTTAATTGCTCTATTATGCCTACCCTACATAAGGACTTACTATCTGTTAATCCGTTTCTTTTCATCTTGCAGCATTGCCTGGTTCACATTTATTTGTGTAAGCAAACTTTTTCGCGTTCATCTACATAACTTACAAGAGTAACCGAGACAAAGAAGGAAAAGTTTTACGTGGGTTTCTAACAAATCTACTGTGACATTTATTTTCTCGGTATTTATTTGCCTTGTAGTTCAGTACTAATCACTTCCGTTAAATAACGGACCCCGGCCACAACCCTTGAAAGGGCTGTGGGGTCCTACCTGTATAATTATAACAACCGGCCATTACACGCACGATACACAAGAAAAACTCTTGATTGATTCAGGAGGTAACTGTTTGATTCAAGAGGTAACTGTTTTACCTCCCAACTAGTTGGGAGTGTAAGTTTAGTGTAAGTTTAGTGTCGGGAGTGTAAGTTCAGTGTAAGTTTTTTTTTGGCCTTCGCTTGATAGTTCGCCACTCACGATTATGAAAGGCATAATAACGGGGGGGTGCCTTCCGCGCTGCAGGCCAGCTACAAATACTCATTATATCGTAAAGAGTTTCGCGAGCGAGTGCCCACTTTCTTGCGCGGATTCACGAAAAGAAACTAAACATAAAATGATCACAAATCACGAAAAATTCAAGCCTTGCTCGGCTGTCTTGTTTTATGACAGAAAGGTCAGGAGTTGATATTTATCAACGCTTCTGTTGCACTAAATTTCTTCCCGTGGAAGTTACCAGCGGTATCGTTTGCTTCGTTACTAAGCTCTACTCGGTGGAAGTTTTTTCCGTTTTGCAACTTCGGTGTACGCAGCGCCGCTCGTTGATGGATCTCCTATGCGTAACGGGGCGAGTGGTTTTGACCGGAAGTTTTTCATGATTTTTAAGAAAACAAGCTTTTTCTTTTGTGAAAGCCACAACGAAAGTTTTGCAGCGTTTCTAAAGGAAATCTGATCAGCACGACGCGAAAACGAAATAAATCGATAAACTCTTAAGTCTCATCCGTACTTTGTTACATACAAAGGTAACATTCCATGTTTCTTTAATGGATTCTGAAAGGGGTAGGGGAGGGGAGGGGAGGTGCTGTTGCCTTTTTTTTCCGTTTTCATTATGCACGTCTGCATATTCATATTATGCGCCGTCATTTCGTCGTTGTTAACTTATCCAGGGAGCGCTTAGCGCTCGGTCGACCAAGCGCTTGTAGCCGGGGAACAGTTGATGGATTTCTTATGAGGAAACACCGAGCGTTTTTGACTCGGCGCCGTAATGCTCCGCTAATGTACATAACTTGCGCGGTTAATACTTCCCGCTGCTCCAAAACGGGCCTCCGAGACAACGCTTCTGCTGAGTGACGCGTTTAAAAAGCCGCGCCGCTGGGGATGTGGGAATAGTCCGCACGAATGGGAGACCCTGAGGCCGTCTAGTGGTGGTGGTGAAAGAAAGAGAGAAGCTAGATAGACACACAGATGACATTACACGGACAGACAGACAGACAGACAGATAGATAGATAGATAGATAGATAGATAGATAGATAGATAGATAGATAGATAGATAGATAGATAGATAGATAGATAGATAGATAGATAGATAGATAGATAGATATAGGACGGGCAGACGGACAGACGGACAGACGGACAGATGGATAGATAGATAGATAGATAGATAGATAGATAGATAGATAGATAAATAGATAGATAGGATAGATAGATAGATAGATAGATAGATAGATAGATAGATAGATAGATAGATAGATAGATGAGAAGATAATAGATAGATAGATAGATAGATAGATAGATAGATAGATAGATATTCACATGACGTGACTGAAAATCCACTAAAAGAAAAAGAAGCAGAGGAAGGATATGGCTTTCGCCTTCAAGTCGTCTCTGGCGAATGCTTAAAGGACCGTGCGAATATTTAACTAAGTTAGAAGTAAAACTCTTGTAGTTTCGGAAAGATAACTAAGCTGAAAGCGTTCTGACGTTTGTCATTTCGTTAGTATATTCGTTCGGACGAGTTTTCCAGCACTCATCGCGTGCCATAAAGGTTGTGAAAAAAAATGCTAAGGCAGAAGACGTTCCTATTCGAGGTAATGCAGTTGGCGCAGAGGTAGCCCTCTTCGTTCCGCGTTTCTCTTAAGAGACCAAGCTCTAGTAAATTGGCGTCTTCGATCTCCTGCACCCGAGGTTGGTCCCACTTGCACGAAACCTAAATGAAGTCGTTCGGGTGAACGAAGTTTTCCTTAATCAACTTCTCTGTCTTTTTCTGCTTTGTTCCTGTTTGCCCTTTCATTGTGGGTTTTGTCGCATTGTTCGTTTAAGAGACTAAAGTTTGGCAAATTGGCGCACTACCCAGACAGAATTTCCGTAGACGTTCTAGCCAATCATATTTGCTCATTTCCATGACGTCAAGCAGTTTTCGAATTTTTTAGCTAGTCGGTGTTCCCATACGCACACATGTTCGTGTCGCTGGTTTTGAGTGAAAATCTCGGGCGTCCTGGCAACTTTCGTCAAAGATTCTGGCGTTACTGCTTATCCAAACGTCATATTTTGGGTAGAAACGACGGATCTTTAGTTTCTGATGCGCCTGGTAATTACGTTAGCGCAGAAAAAGTAATAAAGGTTTGAACGGAAAGTTGATTGACAAGCACTCCGCAGTTTTGCGGGAGGAGCTCGTACTTTTCTTAGGTTGAAAGCGACTTTAGTTGTACGAAATGTAAGCGAAGTTCGTGCCCGAGCGAACGGAATGTCTTCAGCACACTTCTCTGTCTTCCGTTCCTGATTCGTTACTTTCATTTTTGGGGAAGCGTCTTAGGCGAGCTTCTGTTGGTCTCTTTCTTAAACTGCAGCTTCAGAAAGCTCAACCTCACTCCCGCCATCTCTCATTCGCTCCCTCCCTCAAACATCTTTCTATGCTTCGGGAAGAAAGCACGACACGTCGATTGATTCGTTTCGCTAGAGAGAATGGGAGAAAAAAGGCTTTTTCCGAATCTTCCCAATTGTGTGGCGCACGTCAGCCTAGTTTGCGCAACGAGCAACAGGAACCAACGCGCTGTGTGGGACTTGTGTTGTGTTCTTCCTTCCCCCCCCCCCCCCCCTCTCTTCTCCATCCAATCCCGCCATTTCCTTTCTTTTTTTTTCGCAACCCTAACTCTTTGCCTTCACAGAATGTCGTGACGACTACATACGTAGACTTTTATCTCCGCGCGAATCGAAAACCCAATTTTATGGAGCGTGGCTTTTCGGAAGAAGGCAGTCGCTGCGGCGAAGGGGCTGGGATCATTTTATTTGTCGAAAGGAAATGCAACTTTTTCCGACCTTCCTCCTTTGAAGACAATGTTCTCTTGAGCGTCTTTCGCTCATTTTTGTGAAGAAGGTACGTTGAATATTTCTGACTAAATTCAACTATTGTATTTGCTCGCGTACACCTCTGAATCGGCTTCTACGGCGAGATAGAACAGGGACGACATGGAATCACACAAATACAGCGCTGTGCTTTTGTGCCATCCGTGTTCTATCTTGCGCTGCAACAAGTTAATGTAATGATGAATCAAGAACAATTAGCCCGGCTATCAGTTCTGTCGCTTGTATATTACTAGAACCTCTTAGCACTAATTGACATTGACGAGTGTTAACTAGTGTTGGCTAGACATGGCTGAATGATTCCTAACGTTGGCTAAGCGTTGGCTGACGTTCCCTAGAGGGTCTGTTCCAAATCTGACCACTACCGTAGACAGTCTACCCTGAGAGCTCAGAAGTCAGCATCGATCCCCCGTCGTAGGAGTAATGGAAGACGTATGCATGACGTCTGTGCCACGGGACGCCACCTCACTACGACTGAGGGAAGAATGAAAACAAACATAATCTTTAGCTCATTAACTTCTTTCGTGTTCGAATCTATGAAATACTGAATGAAGCTGGCTCGGCGAGTGTCTGCTTATGTTTCAAACGACCTTACCGGCAAAATACCCCCCTTTCCGCTCAGCCGCCGTCTTGTTTGGACGGCAAAATAGCCTGCATAGTATTTATCTCCGACGCTTTCTGTTTGGCTACTGCGTGATAGTTGTAATCGGACTTAAGATGGCCGCTGTCCGCTTAGCCGCCTATGTTGACGTCTACGCCGAATACTGAAACACAGTGTTGCCAAGTTTTGGATGAATGTTGACAAATACTGACTGATGCTGCCTGCATGTTGGCTAGTGATGTCCTTATGATTGCTAATGTCGGCTAGCGTTGGATAACTATCAGGTTATGTCGACTGCTGTTGCCATATATTGGCTTAAAATGTTTAAATTACGCCAAGTACTTGTTAATGAGAGCCGGACGCTGTTGTGACACCGGTGCATTCTTCATTTGACCTCAGTCCAATTCAGTCCAATCACTCAGTTTCAAGTTTCTGCAACCACTTAAGATAGCAGTGCCCTCGTGTGTGTTCCTTTCGTTCGTCTCAAGTTTGCTGCAACACACTTAACATGCAAGATTACCACCTAGCCCAGATAGATAACAATCTTTAATGGTATCCCCGTTGATGTTAACCTGGTTTATCGCCAGGTTTGCTACTCCAGGTGTTGGGTGATGAATATGGTACGGGAATCACATATACACACAAATAATGCGCACAGTCGCAAACACGCGTATGTACGCAAAATAGTAATTCGTGATGTATCTTTCAGGTGTGTACTTCTTAAAAAAACACCAATCCAGGGATTGAGTTGCAATAGTCTGCCTATGTTCTTTGTACACTCGCTGGTATAAATCTTTGTCTCCAAATAAGGTCGTGACGACCATACATAAACTTCATCTCTATTCGACGCGAAAACCCAATTTGTGTCGGGATTCTCGGTCCAAGTAGCCGGCGAGGCGAAAGGGTGCAATCATTTATTTGTCGAGAGAGACGTCGCTTTCCGGCATTCTTTTCTTTCTTTATTTTTGACTATCAGCATTTTTCTTTTCTTTTTTCCTGTTGTAGCGGGCTTAGACATTCCCAAACAGCCACGTTCGATATGAAGGGGTGGTTATTTGGCGAGCGTATAGTAGTAGTTCTCTCTCGCTTTGCTGCGCTCGCGTCGTCGTGTTCGTAAGGGGGCTGGGTCGTGGCGATAGAAGCGTTTCCGTACGTCACTCGTGCGATGGCACAGGCAGCACACACACAAACACGCACACACACACACACCCCCACCCCGTGCCCGGCGTTGTCAGTGCGGCGTCAATTCCTTCGGTCGTCTTTGAAAAATAGATTACGTGTTTTTCCCATTTCCGGGCGAAACCCCCGCGTGAGCGGCCGTCTCCGGCGGGGCTCGCGACGGTACAGGATATATTCTTGTGTCTGCATCAAATCTTTCTTTCTTTCTTTTCTTTCTTTCTTTCTTTCTTTTTCTTTCTTCTTTCTTTCTTTCTTTCTTCTTTCTTTCTTCTTTCTTTTCTTTCTTTTCTTTCTTTCTTTCTTTCTTCTTTTTTCTTCTTTCTTTCTTTTTTTTTCTTTCTTTCTTTCTTTCTTTCTCTCTCTCTCTCTCTCTCTCTCTATAAGATATGTCTAGAAAATGTGGAAAAGAAAATGAGTACTTGCGCACCAGCTGTGCTGCCTGCGAGTCTACTTTTTCCTGTAACGGCGGCTTCACCTGGCAATAACATTTACTGAGGGGAAGCTGACACAGAATCGCATTGTGCTGTAAGTGCGCTTGCTTGCGTTGTGTGTGTGTGTGTGTGTGTCTGTGTGTGTGTGTACTTCTGTACCAGCGTTTCGTGCCTGTGCTTGTGTCGTTGTTCGTATGTATCAATCCTCTCGTTTAAACAGGTGAGTTGTTAGGTTTAAGTTAACGTGGTACTTCTTCAGCGTCACGAACTATGATTTTATAGAAGAGAAGATTTTATAGGTATTGTACTGAAGCGAGTGGGAGAATGAAAGAAGAAGAAGACGGAGAAGAAGAAGATTTTGAGTTAGTGCTGAAAGCTGGGCTCTTGTGGTTTTTACCTGGATACATTTTATCAGCGAGACAGGGACGAAAAAACATGCACACAGGAGTAGCAAGTGTACTGTGGGCATTTTTTAGGGCTGAAGCACCTTATGGCCTCGGCTTGTCGGCGTGTCATGTCGTCGTCACGGTAAATCAAGTTGTCAAGCTATGGTCAAAGACGAGTGTATAATTAGTCAAACCCAGCTCAGAATAAACTAACATGATGTAAACTAATTTAAAATCGAGGAATAATCAGGATTTAATTGCATTAATTAGCAGAAATTTGTTAAATACCGTCTCAAAATTGGTTTCGAATGCCAAGTTTCTTTTTCCTGTAAAGCATACTTTGTAGCATGTTGCGGTGTGTAACACGAAGACAACTTACGGCAAGTCTACCTCTCATTTAAATTATTTTACGTTCCTGTCTTATTCTGGCTGGTAAAATGATTAAAGGAGGGTTTGGCCTGCAATTTTCTGTTGCTGCTAATCTTCTCGCCCGTCTACAGACCTCTGTTATTTTCTTGCTGTGTTTCGTTAACTCTGATCGAACTTATAAGAACATATATTCACATGTTGCGCACCGGATTCTTATCAGTGAGAGCTTTATCTTTTCCAAGTAAAGTAATCTCTAAGACTAATCTCTATATGTCGGAGCTATGTCCACAAAGAATGAAAGAAATAAAAGTGATAAATGAAGCGGTTTTTCGGTAAACGAGAACTCAACACGGCTGTTTCTGGAGGCCGAACCGTTTATCTGTACGCTTATCAGGAACTTGGGAGCCATCAATTCACCTGTGACGAATAAGGCAAAAAAACAAAAAAATCCTAGAAGATAAGCACGAAATCAGAAAACGAAATCGAACGCGGCAAGATGGGGAATGGGAAAACTGGAAGTGCGCTGGAGTTTCTTGCTGGTCTAACGACTTCCGGGCCGAGTAACTCGTTTCCGGTCTCTCATCTTCTTTCGTGTTTTTTTCCAAAAAAAGTTTTTCCCAAGCTTATCTACTCGTGTTTACGTATTTGCCGGGCGTGTGCTGTTCTTTGTGTTTTTCAGACTAGGTGGCTAAAATGTGATTTGCGCGATGATCCGAAAGAATATGCTGGAATAAAAAAGAAGGAAGGAAATCAAAGCAAAGCAAAACAAAACAAAAAAAAAAATTTCGAGACACAATTCGTCCGTTCGTGTAGCAACTTCCTTGTTGCGACTTTGCTTCCGGCGTTAGCTTCGCTCGATAAAATATTCAACGAGGTTTCTTTTTTTCCAAATCTTCGACAAATCTGCAGAGCGAGGAATGCTTAGGAAGCTCGGGCCAGCAGAAAAAATAAAAAAAGTAAAAAGAAGAAGACAAAGTTCGAAAAGGGAGGAATTTGAAGTTCGACGAATCAGAGCTCGCCACTCGGACCGGCATGTCTGCCTTGCCAAAGCTTCGGTCTTCCTTTGTTTGCTCTGAGCCTGTTTTGTTTGGCGTCAACTTCCGGAAGTATTTCTGCTTCCGGTCCTATCGATTCCGTTGTCACTCCCGATTCTCGACGCTCGTATTCTCTGCGTTGCTTCCTGTGTATCTTACTATTGTCCTTCCGTCCGCCGCGGTGATTACAGTGGTTGCGGTGATCATGCCGCCGATCCGAAGGTCGCGGGTTTGATCCCGGCCGCGACGGTCTCACCTCGATGGAGGCGAAATGTTGTAGGCCCGTGTACTGTGCGATGTCGGTGTACTTTAAACAACACGAGTCGTCGAAATTTCCGGAGCCCTCCGATGCATTGTGCCTCGTAGTGTTATCGTGGCTTTGGCACGTAAAACTCCGCAGATTATTTGCGTTTGTTTTTGTCATCTACTTAGCTGTGCGTTTGTGCCTAATTGCGTGGGTTTGTGTTTCAAATCGTTTCGTGTTGAGGGCTGGTGTATTGCGCGTGCATTTATGCATGGTCGCGAGGACGTGTGTTTGTACGTGCGTGCTTACTTGAGTACGTAGGATTGGTTGTGTGCGCACTTGCATTTTGTACAGTAATTATGTATGGTAACTTTTTTTGTTGCATGCGCTTCCAGGGAGCTAGACAGTAAGAGGAATTGGCTTAGTGGATTTGATGCTACATTTCGATACTTTGGACATTTATTTTCTAAATATTTTTCTGGTTTCCTGCATGATTTGCGAAGTCAGACGAAAAGAAAGAAAACAAAAAACGAATTGCTCGTCTGTGTATGTCGATGTATGTGCGTGACACACACACGCACGCGCGCGCGCACACACACACACACACACACACACACACACACACACACACCACACACACACACACACACACACACACAAACACATCACACACATATATATATATATCACACATATTCACACACATATATATCACACATATATTATATATATATATATATATATATATATGTTTGTGATTGTGTGTGTGTGTGTGTGTGTGTGTGTGTGTGTGTGTGTGTGTGGGTCTGTGTAGAGAGAGAGAGAGAGAGACAGACGGATATATAGATAGATAGATAGAGAGATAGATAGATAGATAGATAGATAGATAGATAGATAGATAGATAGATAGATAGATAGATAGATAGATAGATAGATAGATAGATAGATAGATAGACAGATAGACAGACAGACGGACGGACGGACGGACGGACGGACGGACGGACGGACAGACAGACAGACAGACAGACAGACAGACAGACAGACAGACAGACAGACAGACAGACAGACAGACAGACAGACAGACAGACAGACAGACAGACAGACAGACAGACAGACAGACAGACAGACAGACAGACAGATAGATAGATAGATAGATAGATAGATAGATAGATAGATAGATAGATAGATAGATAGATAGATAGATAGATAGATAGATAGATAGATAGATAGATAGATAGATAGATAGGATGGGGGAGTGAGGTGGACAGCTGCGTCGCATTACCTCGTCGACTGGCCGGCTTAGGGTGTCCGCGTTCTCCTGCAATATTGCATAGTAATTTCTTTTCTTCCGGTGTTGAAATTTGTTCCTCTGCGGGTCGAGTTGCCACACGCTGCCTTACCAATATTGTTTGCTTGGACTCGGCTTAGAGAGAGTCATGTACTACAGGGATCTTCTTGGCTGTTGCTTCTTATCTAATCTTTGTCGAAGTTGTTATATTCTTTCTTCCACTGTCCTTCCGTGCATCCCGCGTGCAATAGATTACGTGTTGCTCGCTGGGCCGTTCCCGCTTGTTTGTCGAGGAGTCCGGTAGTCTATGCGGGACACTAAATCCGGATCACCAGCGATGATAAGGAAACACGATGCAATCTCGGACGCAACGTGTTGCGCAGTTCGGCGCAGCACTGCTGTAGGTGACGGGGCTAGCAGCCGCATAGCTTTCAAGAGATGCGCAGAACAGAAGTATGCGTCAAATCGTGGTTGTTTTGAAGATCACGCTTGATTTTAACTTAATTTTCGCCTCCTGAATATTCCTGAGATACCTAAAAAAAAATGGCGTGATATCAAAAAGAGAAAGAGAAAATCATGGGCGATTTAACGGTAAGCGCGACGGATATGCGTTAGCGATACGCTTATTTGCCTCTAATAACTTTCAAATACATTGGAAGTAACGTTTATTGGCATCTTCATGTAGCATGCCACTCACACTTTATCTGGCGCACTAACACAACAGAATGTAATGCACTTTCAAGATAGCGTATCTTCATTCCGAGCAATACCCGCCATGGTTGTCTAGTGGTTATGGTGGTCGGCTGCTGACCCGAACGTCACGGGATCGAGTGCCGGTCGTGGTGGTCGCATTTCGATGGAGCTTGAGGCCCGTGTACTTAGATTAAGGTGCACTTCAAAGAGCACCAGATGGTGAAAATTTTCGGAGCCCTCCACTACGGCGTTCCTCATAATCATATCGCGGTTTATAGATGTAAACCCCAACAATTACTATCATTATCATTCGGAGGAATAGTACTGGGATATAAACGATGTTCACCGTCAAACCCATCTTGGACTCTGCCGGTTCTGAACGCTATCTGTGACATTGGTGGCATATGCACACAAAAAAAAAAGTTAAAATGGCGCCTCGAGTTGCTGTGCAGACGGTGTTCCATGATTTTTATACAAGAAACAGTGGAAGGAGTACTGCACCGTATTAAGTGAAGTGCCGGAGCAAAATGGTTACGGGGGACCGGACCTGTATACCAAAAAGGACTTAGCGTGGTCGGCGGATGCGCGAGAAAGGCAAATAAATACGGGCAGAATGAAAAACAAACATCGTGAGAGAAGTTGTGGTGTAGGGCAGTGGGGAGGTGGGGTGACCCCCTGTCCTCTGGAATGAAGTGAGACGACGCACCAGACTAGCATAGAACGTAAAAAAATAACGAAAACAAATCTGACCGGCGAGGACAGGATTAGGGGAGGTCTCAGCTGCGATGCTCCTTCGTTTCTTTATTGTCGATATTCGTGTTTGTTCCTTAGTTTTTTTGTTGCTCGGAGTTTGGACTTCGTGTCGCTGTCAGAGGCGAACACGACGCATAAAGAAGGTTCAGTGAGGAAGAACACGAAGAAGGGATCAGTCTTGGGGGAGCTTCGAAGGATCTGGGACTTTGCTCGTGGTGGGACGCGCCTTGCTCGCTATTACCGTGTCCACTTGTACAAGGACAAGCGCTTTGTTATCCCGGGGAAATAAAAAAAGAAAGAAAACGAAAACAAAGAAACTCTTGCTTCTGGTGTTCGCGCGACGTAGCGAGTAGGGTGTTGTAGCTGTCGACAACGAGGAAGGATGGCTGAACACACGAAACAAAAATGAAAAAGAAAAAAGACAGAACATGGGAACGAGTTGTGGGATCGGGATACTGCTGGCTTAATGAAGGAAGGAGGACGGAAGAGGTATTTGTGTCCTCGACTTAGTTGGGCCTAGCTGACTGAGTTGTGACTTAGTTGAGCTTAGTTGTGTTCGCGGTGGACCCGCGCCGCACAAGAAACAAGAACTGTACACCCGTGGAGAGAGAGAGAGATAAAGAAAGTGAGTGAGAGAAAAAATGGATGGATATAGACAGGTAGATGAAGTGAGAAAGTGTGAAAGAAGTATGTAGATGCGTAGCTAAAAGAAGTGCAGTCCCATGTAGATACAAGTGACTCTGAAAAGGGCACATGGGGCCGTGTTGTGGGGTTTGGGATAGTGCTGGCTTCATGAAAGAAGGGCGAGGAAGCTAGATTTTTGTCTCGACTTAGTTGCGCATAGTTGACTTAGTTGCGCTTTGTGGACTTAGTTGTGTTGAGTTGACTTAGTTGGGACTTAGTGGAGCTTAGTTGTGATTGCGGTGGAACTGGGGCGCAGAAGGAACAAGATATCTGTACACGCATAGAGAGAAGAGAGAGAGAGAGGAGAGAGAGAGAGAGAGAAGAGAGAAATGAATGAATATATACAGGTAGATCAAGCGAGATAAAGTGAAAGAGGTTGATGTAGCCAGATAGAAGTACAGTCTGATATCTAAACAATGGCACGCCGACGCATAGTTGCATATAGACAGACCAAGTGGCAGACGGGCATACAGCTAACTACGTACGGTATTTGCGGATTGAAACGCGAAAGTTTAGGGCTAGGTAATGCAAGTACTTTCGTTTCCAGCGTCGACCGTTCGTGCCATATCCGTGTAATTTTGACTCGAACACTTGCATCAGAGCCAGCATTACCTTTAGCGGCCAGATTTGCAGCGACATGACACTGTTATTGCCAGCAATTGCTCATAGCAGTCCTTATACTGAAAAAAAGAAAACCCTGAAATCCCGTTTCACTCTTTGAGTACTGTACATTTCGATAAGAACATTACACCCTCCGTTGTGACGGTTGCAAAACAGGCGTTATGGGTTTAGTGGTTTTTTTTTTCATGCTGATTTCGGAGGTCAGAGAAGTTACATCATTGGCGTACAACAGTGGTGGCTTGTCCACGTTTGTCGCTTCGGCCAAACAGGCCACGCGTTTTCTGCGTGAACTGGAATGACCGTACCGAATAATGGCAGCGGTGGGTTAGCAACAGATGCGTCGTGGAATTGTATGAGAGAGGTACAGTCGGCATAGAAAGTTTAGAGACCACTAGGTCTAAAAAACACTAAATTTTTCAGCAATTTGTGACTGTATTCGGTAGAACTGCACAGTACATGTCGTTAGCGCACTTTAGAACAGTAGAACAGGCCAGCAATCTAAACTCAAGGCTGCCCGCAGAAGGAACGGGAATATGCAGTTTCTTTTGTCTCGTGCTCCATCAAGTTTTGACGCTGACCTTACGTTATAGACGATAGCATATTAACGTACGGCTACGCCGACGGAAGTGCTGACGCAGTCGTCGCGTCGTGGTGGGAAAATGATGCAAACGACACCAAAATGAACGGAATAGTGATGATGATAATTCTGGGATGACTGGCACCTACCCACTCAAGGGGCTCGGCCCAGAGTCGGGCGTATCATTTAGTCCGAAATTTTTTATGTGCTGCTAGAAGTTACGGTGTCAATTAGAATGAAGAGTGAGAAGCCTCGTCTTTAATGAGAAGTAACAGACAACTAACAGACGGCGAGTGTTCCACACTCGCCGCCTTGGCTGCGATTGACGCTAACACTCCTAGGTTTAAATGCACATATATACCCCATAAAGTGGACGGGAGGATGACCGCCGCCGTAGCTCAGTGGTAGAGCATCGGACGAGTTATTCGAAGGTCGCAGGTTCGGTTCCTGCCGGCGGCAAGTTTTCTTTTCGTCCACTTTACTTTCTTCACATTTATATTCTAAGTACTACAGATAACACCCCTATACTTTCCTTGGCATAATGTCTGTTAGTTCTCAATATATTGTGTGTAACAAAGAAAAACGAGCCCTTAAGAGTCCCCTCATTTCCTTCAAGCCTCGTCTTCGTCATTTATGCTGCTACAGCGTTTAGTATCGATGCTGCTGTGACGAAAACGTTACGAAATATCTGGGATGTAAGCGCGACGGCATCGTGCGTCGGCGGCGCCGTGGAACACGGGAAAAGCGTTGTTTGCCTGAGTGTGTGGCGAGAAGGACCGGGAGGCATTGAGAGGGAGAGTATGTCGGGGACAGAGAGCAAGCAATAGCAGATACATTCGCTCTAGCTAGACGAGAGAGGGGGAGGGGCATAGGGGAAGACTTGTTTCGCAGTTGCTCCTGCTGTGCGTGGCACATGGTCTGCATGTTCGATGCCCCGCGTCGCATGTCCGCCCGTAGTGGACATCGCTTTGTTCTTAAGCACTCCCAGGGTGCCGGCACGGAGTACAGCGCGGGGTGACGCTTTTTCGTTTGCCGCGTTCTCGCTTCTGCTAATAGACTTTCTTGTAACGTGCTTAGGTCGATGCAAACTCTCTTCGTTCCCTTTCGTACATATGTGTTTTTTTTTTGTTGTAGGGTGAGACAAGAGACTGTGGTGCTTCGTTGACTACGGTGCATCGAGTAAGAGTGACTACATCTGCGCAGAATCGCCGCCGAGTAACACATCAGCATAAACTAGTGTTTTTGCGAGTCGTATCAGGCGAATGCATAAGGGACTCTGAGTTTTTCGGCACCCAGCGGTAGCGAATATTTCGACCGCACAGATCAGGCCATTTAGGGACTTTGAAATAAAGGACGTGGATGTGGCTTATAGATATGTGATCGGTTTATTTTTGTTTTCAGGTTGGCGGATATACAAATTTTATATAGAAGCTAACTCTAGTTGATAACCAGAGCAAGCACGTAGGCTTAGCAGGATAGTGTACGTCAGAAGTTCGAACTTTCTTGGCTCCACTGGCACCGCTATCCCGTATGGTGTTACACTGAACGAGAACGGCTTGCTGCACTCCCATAGTGGAGTACAAATGGTACTCAAAAGCGTTCACCTTATGTTCTATGCTCGGTTAAAACCTAAAGAAAAAAAGCTCTCAAGTTCAGCGTTTAATGTAGCGCTAACGTAGTTCTTGTGTAGGCCTTGGTGTAGTGCTAAATCCCACGCTACATCCTGCGCTAATGTCGTGCTTGTGTAGGTCTTGGTGTAGTTCTAAATCCCGCGCTTAATGCAGCTCCACTACCGTGAAACCACACGAAGTGCGTAGCGCGGGCAACTCAGTGATTCCCTTGGCAATCGCGCGCTTGCCACCGCCTCGGCATGCCGAGGCGGTGGCGCCCTCTCTTGCGAAGCGCGGGTATCAGCCGGATGTTTTAGTAGCGTTCTTCGCGGTTTCAGGTAAATTATTGTGAATCATACTTGGTTATTTCTGTAGTTTATATTATCTTAGACCTTGTTAGTTTATTTTGAACTGGTGTTGAGCATTGCTAGCCTTGTTTTATGCCGGTGTTGACAACTGCGTGATCATACGACATGCGACAGTGGATGGACGGTAAGCTAGGCCCCTTAGGTGCTACGCACTTAAATGTAGCGAGTAAACTGACACCTCACGTTACCAAAAAATATTACCGTAAGTACGTTACCCGTTGCAGTTCCGGAATGGTAACGACTGCGTTACTAAATTACCGAAAAAATGTAGCACGTTACCGGTAACGCATTTACATGTAACGCGTTACCCCCAACACTGGTACTTGACCTTCGTTCTGGGCTGTCTGTGTACTCGGTGCTTGTCCTGGGCTGTGTGTGTATTTGATGCTTGTCCAGTTCTGTGTGTATTTGGTGCTTGTCCTGTGCTGCGTGTGTCCTTGACGCTTGACCGTGTTGTGCGTGTACTTTGTGCTTGTACTGTGCTGTGTGTGCTTGGCGCTTCTCCTGTGCTGCGTGTGTACTTCTGTTTCCCGACCTAATTCGCTGTCTGCAGTTTTCCACTACCTTCAGAGGTGTCGATGTCCTAATCAGAACTAACGGGGGTTTTGTTGGGTGCAAAAAAAAATGCTCAGTACGTGACACGAAAGCTGCTTTTAACGCCGCTGTTCGTCCTTAAAAATAAAGCGCACCTGCGCACGCGAAAGGGTAGATATCGATAAGCTGGCGCAAGCCGAGGGAATTGATCGAGCATGCGCTTGTCCTTGTTCTTTTTACCCTAACTTTCGGAAACGGTGGCACCCGAAGCGAGGCACGCCAAGAAATTAACGGTGAAAGTACGACCAGGTAAACGTAATCATGCGGGCGAAACGAGGGCGAGGGGAACCAACGTTCCAGCTAAGAGAAGAGTGACGCCCGGCTGCGAGGGGAAGGGGGCTTAAATGACGAGGGCGTACGGGAGAGGGCTATGAATTGATGTGAGAGAAAAGAGAGATGTAGAAGGATAGACAATGGGGCAGGCAAGGCACGCAATGGGAAAGCCGAGGAGCTTTTGGGGAAGCCAGCTGCCGAGTGCTTCGCGCGCTGTGGTAAGAGGAAGAGGGAGATAGGGATGATGACCTGAATATGGAGAGGGGGAAGGGCGACGCCTCTAAATGGAGGACTGGATGGGACGCCGTAATGATGATGGAACATGCTAAACGACTCGGCCGTGTGCGGAGACGGGACAGAAGCCGGCTGTGAGGTGTGGGGAACGACGGAAAGCCCGGCTCACAGGCTTGACGAAGAAAATGAACGTCGGAGCACAAATAAATGAGGAAAATGGGGAGTAGCGACGTGCGGAAAAGAGAAAGGAACTGACGAATTCTAAATGCATGAAAGAAACGTTGGGGAAGGGGTGCTAAGCTCGACTGATAAAAAAAGTGCGGATCGTGCAGAAGAAAAGCGTACGAAGGAGAGATGGGCCAACGACGGCTGTTTGGGGATTGGGGAAAGACAGGAAGCGAATCCAAGTAAGAGGAAGGACCGTCGAACACTCAATGAACGAGGAATGAGCGGATACATTAAAGGGGAAGATTGGGTGAGGGGAAGAAGAGGAGAAAAGTATGCGGAAATAGGGAGTTACCGTCCACCGAATGTTTGCATGGGAGAATCGGGAGAGGCGATGACATGAGGGATATGTCGAGTGAGGGAAAGCTAGGGATAGGCAACTGCGTAGAAAAGAGTATAGAATACAGAACGAAGGTGGGGGGGGGGGGCGCGAGAAAAACGGAACCACAGAAGGGAAGTGGTGGAGTGTCCTCCTGCAATGCGGAAGTACTGCGTTCGATTCCCAGTGCCTCGGGACACCCACCGGTACCTTCAATGGTGAGAGGGGTATCCCGACACGGCACTCCGTGGTTATTGATACTCGTTTCTAAAGGTGGCCTTTCCCATTCTCCCTTTCTATCTTTCGCTCCGCTTCTTGCTGTCCTTAACGACGCTGCTACGTGCTTCCTTGTCTGTGTGATAGTTTAAGTTTTGGCCTTACTGACAGTGTGTGTTATAGCAATTAGCCTCTCTCCTGGCCTCATATCGCTCTTTGAAATTAGACATAGCTCTACAAAACAAAAAAAAAAACGAAAAAAAAAGGGGAGTTGGGAAATTCGATACGGGATAAACTTGTCGGAGTTCGGGATTCGGAGGATGAGAAGAAGAAGAATACAGCAAAAGGCGAGGCACTCACTGGGGCTCTGGTCGAAGCGAGACAGGAGAGGTGTGAGGAGGAGCGTGGCCGGCGGACAAATGAAAAAAAAAAAATAAAACAGGGTGAGTTGGTGTCGATGAGAAGAGGCAATGCAGGGAAGAAGAGCAGTAGTGAGACAAAAGATGAAGGAAGACACGTCGTCGTTCGTCCCAGTCGTTCACTTCCCGTCGGGTCGATGGCTCGTCGCCGCCTTCCGCCACTTCTTCCGGGTTTCCCCTCTCCCTCTTCCCATTCTCTCTCTCTCTCCATCCTTCTCTCTTGCCCGGAAGCTTCTAGCGCTGAAATGATGATGAAAGCGGAGAGCAAGCTTTGCTGTTTTTTGTTTTGTTGAAGCCGCTCTACGGATGAGGAGGATATCTGTCTACGCCTTCGCGTTTGTTTTCGCGAAAGATTATTCGTGGCCATTTTTTTTTGCTCCGTCGTCGGCTTCCCTAATGAAGATGGCGACATAGAAAAGCGCGCGTTGTCGTCTCAGCGACTTCCGGGCTTGTTACACATTGTGTATGTATCTGCCCATCTACGAGGCTGGTCGCATTAGTACCGTGCAGCGTCTCATTGAAGCGCTTGTGTTGCGTATTCGGAGGCTTGAGCTTTTTATTAGCGCGCGCCTTCATGTTGGTGGTAAGATGCACGATAGTGAATGCACGGAAACGAGGTTTTCTAAAAAAATGATGCGTAGAAGTAAGGACACCTGACTCGATCAAGGTATATCGGGTTGCCCGTTTTGCTGCAAACATAACCTAACCTAACCTAACCGAACTTAACCTGGACATAACTCATTTTACCAGTGAGGAACTCCGTGAGCGTTCGTAGATCGAGCGCTTCCCTTCAGAAACAGCGGCGTACTTAGAAAAATAAATGAAAACAAACAACACAACAAACTGCAATGGTGATCTGTCGTTCAAAGGTACTTATATACAGGCTGTGCCATTTAACATTATTCGCTAATGTTTAAGTGTATTCGATTGCGGTAGGGGAGCAACTTAAAGCATTCCTGTGACGCAAGTTGTGCTGTGTTTTTATCTGGATTTTGTGCATTTGTATAAGCAGTCAGGATTAGTTAATAAACTTCGCAAGACTTAAGCGTTGAGAAAACTTCCGCGTACATTTGCACAATGTTCGCTACTGATATACAAATGAGTTCGTTAAGCCCATTGTCGTGACTGCGCTAGAGAGGTTTTCCCATTTTTGAACATTTGCACAAAAATAACCACAGCACTTTACAGTTCTATTAGGCAATTTCTGGCTGTAAAGCTTATTATTTAGGCAGTCAGCGCAACTAAAAATAAATGTTGTCATAGTTGCTCCCAAATTTGGCTCACACCGTAATTTCTTCTGCCGGCCGCATATGGACGGTCCGGCAGGAGAAACCTTGTTCTTAAACCTTGAAAAGCGGTAGCTAGTGCTTTATCTCGCAACTTAGTTGGCACTGTCTGCTCACGCGACTGTAACAACGATACGACACCTTCCAATCAGACCTTTCCTTGTGAGCGCACGTCGCCGTGATTACGGTTCCTGATTAGTTCACATAGCTTGCTCAAATTCCGTCTTCGTAGCGTCGCAGTGAACTGTCCCGTATCGGTGTTTTGTTAGTACACTCCGTGGCGCGTCTCGTTCATCTCTCTATTTGCGCTCCTTCATACGAACACAATAGAAAGTGGGGGAGTTGGGTGTTGACTCATGCGTGAAAAGGCAGCGAAGACGACGACGATGACGACGACAAGGAAATATACACTGCGCAGCGCGTCCTGTTTTGTTTCTATTCTGTCATCGTTTTTTTTTCTTATTTCGTGAGTTTTTCACGTCCTCGGTGATACGAGCCCATATGGGAAACAAGTCCTTGTTTTTCTTGTTGGAAAGGTTTCGTAACCTTGGCGCTGTCCCGTTCGCGCCCAACACGCGATTTAATAGCCGGAGAGGCTAGATCTCGAGATGGTCGCGGTATTTGATTATTGAGAGACAGCCCTTAGCCTCCGGTTTGTAATACATCTTTTTTTTTTTTTTCGTTTTTTTCTTGTTCGGGCGCGTGTTTTCTATTCCTACTGATGCGCTGTGTCGTGTCAGTATTTTTTTCTCGAACGGAAAAAGAGGAACGGATCAGTATAATAGTAATTTGTGAGGCTTTACGTCCCAAAATCACGATATCATTATGCGGACGCCGTAGGGAGGGATCCGGAATTTCGGCCACCTGGAGTTTTTTTAACGTGCGCCTAAATGCAAGCACACGGCCTCTAGCATATCGCTTCCATCAGAAATGGGGCCGCGGCCGGTATTCGACCCCGCGACCTTCGGGTCAGCAGTCGAACATCATAACCACTTGTACCACCGCGGTGGTTGGAGGAATGATCAAGGGCTCGTTTTCTTTGTTGGACACGCTCTAATAAAACTAAAACTAACAGGCGATAAATCCAAGGAAGGTATAAGGGGCAATAATTGTAGCCTTTTAATTGCAGTGCAGTAATTACGACGTAATGTAAAGAATTTTAAGTGGACGAACAGACAGCTTGTCGCCGGTAGGGACCGAACCTGCAACCTTGGCATGCCGCCTTGTTCTTTCTTTCCTCTTAATACTTCCTGTCTCCAGCTCGTAAATTTCTATCATGTCCGCCTTCGGCAGGATAGGAATTACTTGCATATCCATAAGGGAGTTCTGTGTGGCGTCTTTGGAGGGAGGGAAAGGGGCTAGTGAAAGAAGTGAGTTGAAAGGACAGGCTGCCTTCCCGAGCTTAGTACCCACACCCGCGAGTGAGCGCCGGGACGCGCACCTTTTTTTTTCCTCACTGGAAACACTGGTGGGTGCCAGATTGGACTGCGAATCGAACCCAATACCACACCCTATTTGAGGCGGGGACGCTCTGCCATTTCATAACGTGGCAGCTTTCTCCTCCTTAAAACTGGAGGCAAGGTCGTGCCTCTTTCGCTAACAGTGGGTTTTTCGTACCATATCGTGGCTGTGCAGCGCAAAACAGGAGACAATAATACGTTGCTTAAGAAGAACCTAAAAACTACTAGAATAGAGGGAACGTATTTTTTCGTCTTCGAACTGCACTGCTCCGCCAGAGGCTTGGTTGATTGGTTGTTTCTCAGTATGTTTGGCGCAACCACCCTGGGGTGTCTGCTATAAATAAGGTGCTAGTACATTGTTCTAAAAAAACAAGCGTGTTTAGGCGATAATCACATTTAGAAATGAATACTTTCTAAAATAGGTTATAAATAAAAAAAACAAGGGTCCGTTAAAGTGCCTATCGTCACTGTCGTCAGACTTTGGCACACGCGGCAACGTGATAATAATAATTCCCGTTTCCTAAACATCACGCTTCGAGCGTTCCGTCTTCTTCAGGCTTTGCGAATCTCCGGAGAGCTATGATTAAGTTGTACGAGTTCTCGAAAATCGAAGCGTGACAGTCTAGAACGAAGCACGTCATTATCCCCGCCCCTTTTTACTTCCCCCATCGAAGACTGAGCTAAGAAAAATGGCGAGTAATTTATCACTGGTACTAGAGCGTTCCCTTCCAGACCGGTTTGATTACTGAACAGCTTTTAAATCTTGGGGAAAAAAACTCAGTGTGTCCCTTATGCATTGCAGCATTGGCCTAAGACGACTCGAAGACGAAATCTCATCTTCTTCTTCTCGCTCGATGTATTGATCGGAAAGCTGTCTGCACCTAACGTGGTTTCGAAATGCCTTCAGTATCGGGGACATTGCAAGTTTCCAGCACCTCACCTGGTTTTGCACGGCCTCCGTGATCGGCCCACCTTTGACCAAGCGACGATGTCATGTGACGCCACGTTGTGTGACGTCACAGGGACGTCATGATGACGTCACTAGTTTCTCGATTGGTGACGTCATCATGTCATGATCATTTTTTACATCACCGTCTTAACGCCGACGGCCAATTTTTGGAGTATGATGAGGCAAATAAGGCTTTTGCCTTAAAAACCTTCTTCGTTATACTGAGCAACGAATCGTTTTACTTCTCTCTTATTTTGCCCTAGGGGACTCAAGGAAGATGGCAATTTGAGCGTGCCCTGATGTGAGGACTAATTGTAAACCCTTACATTTCTTAGTTAGCGAACTATTTGGCTCGGAGGGGCGGTGGAGGCCTTCAATGCGAATTGAAGCAGTAGCGAGAGATGAAAAGCAACAAATAACCATTGCTTGGACAACGTTGAACGTAGTGTTTCTCTTGTTTGTTTTTTGCTTGTTTGTTTGTGTGTGTGTTCCTGTTCTCGTCTACGCTATGTCTCAACCTTGTATTCAGTACGAACTACCTGCTTTGATTGACTGATTGATTTGTTTGTTTATCACAACATACGTAAAAGGCGAAGGGAAAGTCATTCAACGATGGTTGGCGGCAGTCCTCCGCCCGCGTATCGCAAAACAACACCAAAGGCACAGACGTTTGTTTACATTGTCGTACGCATTGACAAAACGTCATTACAACATAACTTTTGGCATGCGCTTTGACGAAACCACCAAATTACCTCGCCTGAATCAAGCTATTGCTACTTCACAAAACCTCTTGCGCTCGAAAGGAAAGAAAAGGTAAACAACTAATTTATTACAATGAGATCGAATGACTGTACAATGTCACTTTTGATAGCGGATAAGCAACACTAGTCGACACTAGCCTTAACTTTGCCAACATGGGACTATATTTCACCATATTTACCATAATTAGTCAGTGTTAGCCGTCATTTACTTATCTTTAGCCGTAATGTTAGCCACTTCCAATCAGTGCTGCTAGTATGCGAGTCTGTACGGTGGCTAAATTCAGTCACGAATTATCGTTAACATGGTGCCCCGTTACAGAGCGTGAGTGGACGTCCACAGAGAGATGATGATGATATAAACTTTATTTGGGTCCATAGAAGACGCAGGGAGAGAGATACCATTAAAATAAATGTGCATTATCTCGCATTTCGTGCACATTATCGTGCGTCGCTTCGCAGCTGCCGTGATGTTCGCCTTGATATCGTTTCAACGACTGCTTCTCTTTGGGCATCCAACCACCGTCCTTCGCAGAAGCTCTGCGATCCATTACATTTATTTATTTATTATTTATTTATTTATTTTTTATTTATTTATTTTATTTATTATTTTGTTGGCTGGCTGCTAAAAGTCTTCGTCCGTTCAACTTGAGAGCAGGAACAGGTTGAGCCAGCAAGTATTGAAACAAAGAATCACAGAAACCTCACACGTACGGGCACTCATCCGCTATTCCTGGAAGACAGCCGCGCAACCATCGACGATTCGCTTCTCGAAAGTCGACGAACCACGATGGACAGCGGCAGAAACGGCTTTGACGCAATTCCATATTCAGCTCACCCGACACTCCCTTCTTCCGCACTTCTAGGACGAAGCGGCAGTCATTCTGTATGTTTATAGATTTCAAGACTACTCCCCCAACTCTCTTTCTTTCTTCCTTTTTTTTCCCTTTTAAAAGCATTGACTTGGCTTAGCAGAGGCATCGCTCATATTCATGCCTGAGTTATATATAGAGACGGGAATAACGCGAATTGGTTACCATAGGGCGAGAACTTCAATATAGCCTCGTAGCTACATAGGCACTATCTATCTATCTATCTATCTATCTATCTATCTATCTATCTATCTATCTATCTATCTATCTATCTATCTATCTATCTATCTATCTACTATCTATCTATCTATCTATCTATCTATCTATCTATCTATCTATCTACTCTATCTATCTATCTATCTATCTATCTATCTATCTATCTATCTATCTACTATCTATCTATCTATCTATCTATCTATCTATCTATCTATCTATCTATCTATCTATCTATCTATCTATCTATCTATCTATCTATCTACTACTATCTATCTATCTATCTATCTATCTATCTCTCTACTATCTATCTATCTATCTATCTATCTATCTATCTATCTATCTATCTATCTATCTATCTATCTATCTATCTATCTATCTATCTATCTATCTATCTATCTCTATCTATCTACCTACCTACCTACCTACTACCTACCTACCTACCTACCTACCTACCTACCTACCTACCTACCTACCTACCTCTACCTACCTACCTACCTACCTACCTACCTACCTACCTACCTACCTACCTACCTACACCTACCTACCTACCTACCTACCTACCTACCTACCTATCTATCTATCTATCTATATCTATCTATCTATCTATCTATCTATCTATCTATCTATCTATCTATCTATCTATCTATCTACTATCTATCTATCTATCTATTTGTCTGCCGTCAAATAGATAGATATAGATAGATAGATAGATAGATAGATAGATAGATAGATAGATAGATAGATAGAGAATAGATAGATAGATAGATAGATAGATAGATAGGAAAGGCAGATCAGCATGTTCTGACTGTTTGCCTTGGTTAATGCTCAAGGTGTGAAGTCCTTTAACGCGCATTGACCTTCTGTGCCGAGTTCGTCGCACCGTGTAGTCGGAAGCGCGTAAGCTCTCCTTGTGTGCTGCTCGAGTGTTACGGAGCATTACTGCTTCTTCGGAATCCGCGCAGTCAATGTTTAACGTTCCCCTATTTTGATCGATGAAAGTGGAGCTCCCTTTCTTTTCTGTGCCATTTTTGTTGTATCTTCTCCATACACCTCGAGTTCTCACTTTTAAAAGTGTCACGAACAACGGCTTCAATTGCTCTTTTTTCATTTCGTTTTTTAATGCCTTCATGTTACGTTGAATGAAATAGAGTGAGAGAGAAGAGAGAGTGAGGGTGAGTCACGCCCTCCGCGCGATGGCACTGCATCTGTCCCCTGCACACAGTCACAAAAAATATAAATGAATGTAAAGGACAGTGGCGATCGAGCACGTCATGAAGGTACGTTGACTTTTGCTTGTAGGGAAAATAAAGAGTGGGGGCAGCGTTTTTCTTTCTGTTTCTTTTGTTTCAAAATATTTGCTTGTTCTTGCGCCTCTCGTTGCCAAGTGCCTTTGACTTACGAAAGGACGGTACACTGTGGGAAGGATGAATTGAATGTAACTTGCACTCTAAGAAAAAAAAAAGGTGCCTGTTGACTCTTCTTTGCTACACTTGTGACTCTCACATGTATACTCTCTTTAGAGAGTGACGTTGACTCCCTTTAGGGGAGTCGCGGGATGCACGACACTCCAAAAGGGAGTTAGCGTGCCTTTTTAAACAGAGTCATACATCCCACGACTCTCCTAAAGAGAGTCAGCGTGCCTCTCTGAAGAAAATTATACATGGGAGGTCAGTCACTGTGTGGCAAAGAAGAGTCAACGGACATCTTTTTTTTTTTCTAAGAGTATACGAAGAAAGTTGGATCTAGAAGAAAAGTAAAAGTACAGATAAAGATGGGCACGTGAGGACATTTGGAGAACGAATGAACAGTGTTTGTAGATGAAAGGAATTAACCGGAAAGCATAGAGAAGGAATGCCTTCGTCATCGAAAAAATGAATTGCCCAGAAAAAATGAAATTAACGAAGAAATAAGTATGGTGTGGAAGAAAGTAAGAACGATTGGTGTAGAAAAACATTTTGGAAAGAACTTATGAAGGATGTTTCCAGGATCAGTGATGTAAAAAGAAAGAATACAATAACGAAATAAAACGCGCAACGGAGTGCGAATATGTGAACTTCACGAAAGCAAGCCATGAAGAAAGTAGGACAGCGTGAAAGCGGAGATATGGAGTTTAAGATAAAAACATGTAACTTGCCATTGTTAGGAATTGAATCAAGGTAGGCTTGAGCGCCGACGCCTCCTTATACCATGTGAATAAAAAAAAACGGAAAAGAAAAGGAGAGAGAAAAAGTTAGGCTGCTTTTCTATAAAAGCCTGCGCTAATGTTGCTCTTTTTATGTCTTGGTGTAATTCTAAATACTGCGCTTAATGTAGTTCCTAGCGTGAAACATGAGGAAGTGCGCTGCACGGGTAGCCCAGCGATTCGCTTGGTAATCGCATGCTTGCTGAGGTGGTGGTGCCTTCTCTGACGCGGCGCGGGTATCAGCTGTATGTTTCGGAAGCGTTTTTCGCGATTTAAGGTGAATTATTGCGATTACTTCTTGGTTATTCTGTTAATTATAATAGTTTAGACCTGTTAGATAATTTTGCACCGGTTTGGGGCACTGTTACCTTGTTTTAGGCCGCTTTGATTACTGCGTGACCTTGCGACATTGGACAGTGTATGTACGGCACGCCGTGCCCCAAAGTGCTACGGCAGTTAAAAGAAAGACCTAAACGAAAATGCGTTTGTTTCGTTGTCAAATGGTTGTATCTATCAGCATCAGTCTGGGTTATTTTGGTGGTTCGGTGAACTGTTCTGCGTTGAGAAGACTTCTCGTTAATTGTTTTTTTTTCTTTTTTTTTAAATCATCGCCTCATACTCTTTTGTATTCGTTGTTTCAAATGGAACAGCACATTCAAGGTATCTGTGTCCGTTGTGCAGCAGCTTTTGTGAACTCACGTACGAAAGCTTGTGTTCACTTGTAGACTGCTTGCGCTGTGTTACACACCTGATGTCCCATTGCGGGCCATATTTTGCGAGAACGCCTTCCTTTCGTACGCTAACCGCAATCATAATGGTCGGCAATCAGAATCTCCAACATCAGCTATGTTATCATGTTTATATATACTGTCAACCCCGAAGAAGGCTTTCACAGGATGAGAAAAAGTCACAAGGAAACTAGAATGTTTTACTACAAGTCGAGCAAGTAATGACCAGGCATTATTTATAAAAAATGACACGCAGCGAAGAGAGACAGATACTCTTACATTGTGCGCATTTGAAAGACGAATAAGAACGGAAAAACGGGAAGCAGCGTAGTTTGATCACAAGTCAAAATGCACTGATATTGCACACATCAGAAGAAGAAAATACGCATGCTATGACGTATTCGTATTTTGAAGAAAAAAAAAGAGTAACTCTAAAGCTCTAGTGAAAACGCGGATGTAGGAAGATATGACAACAAGGCTTGCTTGTTCGTTCCATTCTTTAATTGCCCTCGAAAAAAAAAGCTTAATTTGAATCTCATTCTATATACAAAAATGAGACAAAATAATTCGAATCGAGGTTACGTTATGGAGTGGAGAGTTTGTAAGCAGATGGCACCAACACCACAGCGCATACACATCCTGCGGCATCCCGGATGACGTTTTTTTGCCAGTGCGGCCTATAGGGGCGCTGCGTAAGTCACCGCATCAAGAGTAAGCGCGTGCGTCTTGCTGTCGGAAATGGCTTTCCCGTGTCGTGCGCTGCATCTACGTAACCTTTTTTTGCTTCTTTCTCTTCCTACTATATCTCTGCCTTCCGCCGGCTTTCTAACCCTTCCTGTACAGCGCCGGCGGGTTCGTTGATGTCGCTAGAGGGATTGTTGGAAGCGATCACACTGACGCCGAAGCTTGTGGCGGCTCTCGAAAAAGAGCCGCTCTCAGACAAACGGGCGCAGTAGACGCCGCCGTGCACAAACACGTTTTCATTCATTATAAGATTTTGCATAACGGAGAGCTCGCCAGTCGAATCTAATAAATAACTGAAGTAACATGCCAAATACCCAACATTATGCCCAATTACAACACACACAACATAAAAGCATCAGTGCACAGCGAATAATTCTGGGATTTAACGTCCCAAACCACTATATGATTATGAGGGACGCCGTAGTGGAGGGCTCCGGAAATTTCGACCCCCTGGGGTTCTTTACGTGCACCTAATCTAAGCACCACGGGCCTCAAACATTTTCGCTCCATCGAAAATGCAACCGCCGCGGCCGGATTCGATCCCGCGACCTTCGGGTCAGCAGTCGAGCGCCATAACCATAGACCACCGTGGCGGGGCAGTTACCGCGAATGGGTGTCACCTACGTTCGACTCACCGCATGAGTCCGTGGGACCGAGCCGCGGAATCGCCTCCACGGACCACGCGAGAGACGTCCGTCCACGAACGCTACCAAACCCAAAAGTGACAAAGATCACTCCCTGATGCGCCCGCATAACCTCGCTCCCCGCCAGGCTGCGCGACTGCGCGCCACCGCGCGAGCACAGCGCCATCTCTTGCTCGGCGGCGAGAAAGCTAACTACGCTAGCTAACTACCATGCGCGGGCGTCATGAGGTGCGAAACGACTTTACAGGGGGTGATAGCGCCCTCACAAGCTGGAGGGCACAAGCTTCGTTGCTTAAGGTTTGACGTCACCCTATACCAGCTCACGTCTCCCTCCGTCCCCCTTTCATTAGATTGATTAGTAATGTAGAGCATAGTTAGTGAAAAACTGCAAACACGACCGGTAAAGGCTTACAGCATTCCTTGTACATTCGCATAAGACGACTCGAAGGAGCAAGTCACCTTCTTCTTCTTTTTCTGCGCAGTCTATACAATAATACTTATAAGTACTAATACTTGAAGAATTTCAAGTTACAGAAACAGCATAACGTTGTATAGCTTGTGTTCACTTTAATCTTTATGTAGACGTGCGTAATGATATACATCGCCATACGTACGTAACGTTCCATCACCAAAGTATTCCACGCAGAATGAATTCCACTTACCCTCAGCATCTATTGAGTGTTCTAAGCTTTGTTATTTATAGACACATTTTGACTCAGCGCAAAGTCGCGGTGCGTGACGGAAAGCTGTCAAAGTTCGTAGAGTATATTTCGCGCATTACTGGAGCCCTCTCAAAGTGTAAAAAAGAAAAGTTAGAACCTAAACTCTGAAATATCGAGACGAAAAAATAAGAGAAAAAAAAGCGGGGCAGAGCGATTGTTTAATTATGTATTCTCTCTCTCTCTTGCTCCTCCTCTATTTCTTTCTCTCCTTGCGGCGCATTTCTCGCGTGTCCAGTCGCTAACTCTCGCGGGATTTAGAAGTTCAGAGCCGCCGGCGGCGCGAGGCCGGCGATTTGCAAGGCTAATTTGGCCACGCCGCGCGCACTTAAGACTCCGCACATATTTATGCCGCAATATGCGGAGCCAGGCGGCCAACCTTTAACGTATCCTTCCCTCCCCTTCGGCTCCTCCCGACTCCTTGCTATTCCCACACCATCTTTTATTGATACGTTATAAGATGGCGCAGAAACATGACGCCGACTACTCCTTGGCTCTTAAGTAGGTGGACATACAGCATACAGGGTTGAAGATAACCATCAAATTTACGTCACCAAGGTGGCATTCCACTTATATAGTTATCTGTTTACAGCGAGTTCTTAGTCTAACCTGTGCCATGTCGTCGTCGTCGTCGTCGTCGTCGTAGTAGTAGTTAGTAGTAGTAGTAGTAGTAGTAGTCGTCGTAGTAGTAGTAGTAGTAGTAGTAGTAGTAGTCGTAGTAGTAGTAGTAGTAGTAGTAGTAGTAGTATAGTAGTAGTAGTAGTAGTAGTATAGTAGTAGTACTCACGCCGGTCATGTTACTAGGTGGGGGAGTTAAAAGTTGATGGTGATGCTCAAATTATGATGATGATGGTGATACCGTAACTGATAGGGATGGTGATTCTACATGGTGATGATGGTAATGGTGACGCAAGTTATCTCGCTAGCCAATCACACATACTGAAGGCGCGGAAGTGGCTGAACATTTCCCTTCTTAAAATACCTCACACTTTAGAAGAGTTCGTGGTTACCACCGCACGATATCGATAGCATTAACTATAGCTGTGTCTAAGAAAACTTCATAAGGGGAGGGGGGGGGGCTTAGGCGCGTCGAATATTCAACTTTTTCTTCCACTTTATTCTCGCAAGTTTATTCCCTAGAGGTTCGCCAAAGGAAAAAAAAAAACACTGGCTGCCTTTTTTTTCCCAGGTAGGCGTAAGGCAATCCTCCTGTTTTCGCCGGAGCCCGCAGCGTCTGGAGGCGCGCGCTCTATCCCTTTATCCTGCCGAACGGGACGGAGTGGATTTCTTGGCGAGCGTAAGTTTTATCCGCGCAGGCAAAGCCCGTGGATCGAGGCTTCCCGCATTGCTTCGAGGGTCAATATAGCTTCGCCTGCGTCGCCGGCGAGAGGACGAAGGCTTCTGAATAAAATGAAAATATATGTGTAGGAAACACTTTGAACTGTCTTGCGTCAGCGGCATCGCGTGTTTATTCCAATTTAGTCCCAAGTTCTCAGCGGTGTGTACCATGTACAGCTTTTTTCCTGTGTCGTGCCGGACTTTTCTGCTGAGTCAGCAAGCGAGGACTTTAGTGATCTTCCGGAGGACTGGTATATCCACGGCGTTAGCGAGTCGCTGCGAATGCGAATGGAAATGTCCTTCTCTGGGTCGCTCGCAGTAGATTCGTGTATGCAGTGGCTGTTGAGTCCTTAACGTGAAACCTGTTTTAGTTGGTCGTCTTATTTGTGGAATTGTTTCGTTTGCGCGGCCGTTTGAACTTGTTAATGAGGGGTTGACTAAAGGGAGCGTGGTAGACTGTGACTGCTCACGATTGCCTCGCAAGTTCGTTCGTTCGTTCGTTCGTTCGTTCGTTCGTTCGTTCGTTCGTTCGTTCGTTCGTTCGTTCGTTCGTTCGTTCGTTTCGTTCGTTCGTTCGCTCGCTCGCTCGCTCGCTCGCTCGCTCACTCACCTCACTCACTCACTCACTCACTCACTCCTCACTCACTCACTCACTCCCACTCACTCACTCACTCACTCACTCACTCACTCACTCACTCACTCTCTCCCAAGAATGATTCAATCAATGAAGCTGTTACTCATTCACTCATTCAGGTCAATCAATCAATCAATCAATCAATCAATCAATCAATCAATCAATCAATCAATCAATCAATCATCAATCTCATCGGTCGATCAACTCATTCATGGCTCTTTGTTGAGGGTGCATAAATAAGCAATGTCGCTTACACGTAGTGCAAGGAGGGAATATCGAGCAAGGTTCTCCGGAATGTCGTTTAACACATTGTCACAATCTTATTTCTTTGCGCGCGGAAACAATTCGTATGTTAATCTCGACAAGTATACGCTCCCTTCGTGGGCGGAGCTATCGCAGTGAGGACAACAGAGAGTTTAGTGCCAAGGACCCGGTGCCCTAGCCGCCCTAGCCGTTAGGTCCCCGCGTCGTTACCTTCTTTCGTACTCTCAACGCTTTCTCCGCAAGCCTCATGTGGTCCTCGGCACTAAAGCTCTACAGTAAAAGCTCGTTAATTCGCCACCCTTTCACTCGGAAAATCGCATAATTCCGACTTCTTCTCTGGTCCCCCAGCATATGTACTGTTAATGGCATTTAACTGGTTAATTCGGTCATATTTGGCCGCACTCCTGGTTAATTCGGACGATCCTGGGAGCGCGCCGAGCGCGAAGCGCCGCAGACGTGCGACGCGAAAGAGCGAAAACGACATTCGTGCACAACCGAAACGGTGCGGCGCAGTTTCCGTCGCCAACGTCATCAGCGCTAACCGTACTGTAACAACGGTAACGACGTTTCTGGTTAATTTCGGGTTAATTTTAGTAACGACGTTTCGCGTTAGGACAGGGAGGTCTTGAACCACAGTCACATTCTGAACAAGGTCGCGAGTGGCGATAATTGCGAATTTCACCCCGATACTATGCAAATTAAACGCAGGATTTACGTATTCATCAGGGAAATGAAAGCGCATTGACGTCATGGACATTTGTTTACTGTTTTCTTGATACTTTCGATAATTCGGAATTCTGTTAATTCGGACACTTTTTTTCCGAATTAACGAGCTTTTACTGTATTACTTTATGAACGTAACGTTCTTACGTTCTTCTCCGCAAGCCTCTTGCGGGGATACTACTCTAAAACTCTCTAATACTTTATGAACGTAATGCTCTTAAATTTGGTTTCAAAAACTAATACATAAGTCTTCCTTAAGTGACAAGTACAGCATTGTCTCGACCTTGTCACACTGAAGCGCAGGTCATGTGTCATGGTTGCTGCTTACTGAATGCACAAAACCCGCCAAAACCTATCCATGTAAAGTTACATTCGGACGGGCGTGCTCGCCTTTTGTTAATTTTTCTGCCTTCTGATACTTCCTCGATTAAACGTCGTACTTCTTATTTCTTTGCACGAATCAACGAGAGTATCAAAGTGAAGCGTTCCCGACTTTTAATGCTCACTTCCGACAGCTCTTCGACCGGAACTCGTATCGAGTTTTTTTTTTATCCTACGCGTCGCTCTCGCGATTTCTCGTTACATTCGATGGCTCGACGACGCTCGATTTATCTCCTCGTATAATCCTCGTTTTACTGCTCGCGGCACCCGCGTGGTGCAGCGCTGGCTCTGTCGACGGTGACGACGTGTTTTATGGCTGTCTGGGAACATATTCGTTCGTACGGCCGCCTCTCTTGCCGTTGAAGCAGTTCACTAGAAGAGAAGGGGAAAGATAGAAAGAAAAAGGCGAGAGAAGAAAGAAGAAAAAAAAAGCAAGGAAACGCACGTAGATATAGACAGAAGTGGAAAGGATATAAAGAAAGAAAGAAAGCAAGAAAGAGAGAAGAAACAAAGAAGATAGATAGATAGATAGATAGATAATAGATAGACAGAAGATAGATAGATAGATAGATAGATAGATAGATAGATAGATAGATAGATAGATAGAAAGATAGATAGATAGATAGATAGACAGACAGACAGACACAGACAGACAGACAGATAGATAGTAGATAGATAGATAGATAGATAGATAGATAGATAGATGATAGATAGATAGATAGACAGACAGAAGAAGACAGAGATAGATAAGATAGTAGATAGATAGATAGATAGATAGATAGATAGAAAATTAGCCCTTCAGAGCCTCGAATGCTGCTGGACATCGAAGCTGTAAGCCGGAGTGTGTTCTCATTTCTTCCTTACTTTGGGTTTTGTCTTAATTAAGGTATTCAAAGGAGTATGGCAGGGTACTGAAGTAGAATGAAGAATGAACAAGACGACGCAATAGAATGTAAACAATTCAAATAATTTAGGATTAAGCTGGCATGAAGTAGAAGGAAGAAAATGTGCGGGAAAGGAAGAAAAATGAGGGAGAGAGAAATGAGGTAAACGTGAAAGGGGGAAAGAAGAAATGTGAAGTAAAAGAATCTCAGGATACGCAGAACGATTTATGGAAAAGAAGATTTATGGAGTAGAATGTCATGCAGATAATGTATTCAAAGAGAAATAACATTGTCCGTTCTGTGTTTTACAAGTACTTTGGCGGGGCCTGCAAATTTTTAGCGGATGGTCTCGAGCACCATATATACGCGTTCCTGCCAGCCTTCTGCGCCGATATCTTTTTATCGTTTCTATACACTGCGATAAAAGGAACGTCCTTTAGCGCTTAAGCGTGTGCCTAAAAATGACCGTAAAACGAAGCGATTCTTTTGCTTTCCCTCATTCTTTTGGGGTATAAAAAGGCCCGTTCTATGCCCCCGTTTTTGAAGGAAAGAAGACCTAACGCACATGTAGAACGTAGGCTCATCAATATAGAGTCGCGATGACTCAACACGCACACACGCTGATATATATATATTATATATATATATATATATATATATATATATATTATATATATATATATATATTATTATATATATTATATGTGTGTGTGTGTATATATATATAATAATATGCACAAGAAGGTTCCTGGTTATTCGGTTAATTATAGGAATAAAGATCACAGTGAAAAACGCCATGTTTATTTCTGACGAGAAAAGGGCTGGTCTCTAGTAACTCGAATAGAGCACATCAGTGCTGAATATTCTGCTCCAGCACATTAGTGCGCAGACACGCCAAGTCTGTTCAAACGCGAGTCATCTTTGTGAGACGCGTCGCTATTTGAGTTAACAAGTCTTCGTACCATGCGGGAACACGTTAACCTGACTAGCAATGCGTTTTCATGAGGTGTCGCGCGCCTATTCACTGTCTCTGCACTGCAGTGAATCGTCCTGTAAAATGAATCGCGTTGCTTATGAACACATCATATCCTTCCCTCTGACGCCGCTAGGTTATTCTTCTAGGTTATTATCTCCGCTAGGTTATTCAGTTCACTTGCGCGTTGTTTTGCATACGCTCTGTTTCTTCGCCTCTTCCGCGCCACCTCTCTCCCACGCTTTCTCTTCACCTCTCTCTCCCCAACGTCTCTTTCGCCCCTGTTCCCATCAAGCTTCAGTTTCATTTGAACATTGTATCATTGTAGCTTGTCCTAATTTCTTTCTCTTCCCCTCTTCCACACCCCTTCTTTGTCGCTGTCCCCCTGCATTCTTTCCCTCAGTTTTCTCTCTCTCACTCTCTCCCCTCTGCCTTTTCTGTGCCCATCTCTGTTACGCTCTCCTTCCCCTCCCTCTCCTAACATATCCTTCCCCTTCTCATGCTATGAAGCTGTTCAGCTCATTTGAGCAATGTGTCATTGTATGCATCTCCTCTATCTTCTCCTGTCTTTCTCTCGCCCTCCTCTCCGCCGTCTTCTTATCGCTGTCCCGGTCTCCCCCCCTCTTCCCCATCTCTCTCCTCCTTTCCTTCTCTCTGCTGTCCTTTTGCTACATATTGGTTTCCTCTCCGCCGAACCTTATTCACATCCCAGCCTCACATACTGCGCCAGAACGGCGGGTTTTGTTTGCCCCGGACCCCCCGTGCAGACAATGCATATGCACGCGCGCCTCTGAGTGCCTGCGCATTGTGCGCCTGCGTTTTGTGCTCATCTCGCCTCGCGTATGGATGCGCCGGTAATCTAAATCGCTCGCTGTTTGCAAAAAGAGGTCCCCGGTGATGCGCGTTCCGTGTTTCTTTTTTTGTTCTCTCCGCTAAAACACAAACGAGTATTCTTATAGGACCGAGTTTTCTTCGTCTCGTATTGCTTCTTTCTTCGTTCGTTTGCCTCTTTGTCTTTGTAACGCGTTGAAGCCGGGAACTGTACGGTACGAGCCCGATCTATGGAACGAGCACTCGTGTGCCCACATCTCGACGACAGCGTTTTTATCGGCTTCTCCATCCTCTCTGTCTCCCAGCGTCAGTTGAAGAAGTGCTTCGCGATTGTATCGGCATCTTTCGCGTTGCGAACACAAGGCGGAACTCTAAGGGAGACCGTAATGTACTGCTTTAGAACAAGGATACGGCGTGCGTTTGTGCTTGGTTCCCTTCCTCTCTCTTTCTTTGTCCTCTCTCTCACTCTCTTTCTCTGTCAGCGGAAGATTTGCTACACGGCGCTACCCTTTGTAAAGGAGTGGTTTTCTGAGAGTTGGGTAACAAAAGGACGCCACGTTCGTTCTTGAAGACCGGCAATCTAATTTCAGCGCCTCGACGCTTCCCTAGAAATGCGAGCTTGAATGAGAAATAGTATCTATCTATCTATCTATTATCTATCTATCTATCTATCTATCTATCTATCTATCTATCTATTCTATATCTATCTATCTATCTATCTATCTATCTTATATCTATCTATCTAATCTATCTATCTCTCTATATATCTATCTATCTATATCATCTATCTATCTATCTATACTATCTATCTATCTATATCTATCTATACTATCTATCTATCTATCTCTCTATCTATCTATCTATCTTCTATCTCTGCGGTGTGTGTGTGTGTGTGTGTGTGTGGTGTGTGTGATGTGTGTGTGTGTGTGTGTGTGTGTGTGTGTGTGTGTGTGTGTGTGTGTGTGTGTGTGGTGTGTGTGTGTGTGTGTGTGTGTGTCCGGCCGTCCGTCTCGTGGAACTTTCAAAATGCTTATAATCATATTGTGGTTTTCGGCGCCTAAATCCCCAGTGTTGAGTATTTTCTCACTTTATAAGTGTTTGTGTTTTTTTCTGTCGCAATTATAACTCGGCAAACATTTTTATTCTTTTTTCTGACCCAGCAATCGCTTCTGAAACCGAAGTTTATTTCCCGAAGGATTCTTCGGGCAATAAATGCACAGTGGACGGCACATGTTCTCTTCTGTGTGTGTGTATAGCGTGACACTGGCTACGAACGAAGGCGCGTGCGAGCGAATACTATTACGGTCGCCATCTCACGCGCGCATTGCGAATCGAAGCGCGCCCAGTGCGCCATAAACGAAGAAACAAAGTGATGAAGAAAAACAAACGAACAAAATGATTGAGAGCCGTTATACAAAGTGCCGTGCTTCGCGGCGAGGTAAGTGTTCCATCCTCGCAAATAATGGCCAGTTAGGCGGGACGCGCGCGTTGCCGGCACCTGACGCCGTTCTCATGTACCACATACAGCGTCGTGCGAGCGCGCACGCTCGCTCCAGCGCTCGATTCTAGCATTAAAGCTGTGCAGCGCTGCCGAAGCTTTGCACATTTGAATATAGGTTCGCGAACTCTGTATTCCTTGTTTCTGTAGATTCTGTAAACTTTGTATATTCCTTAGACTTTATTAAGTTTGTTGACTATAGCGTCGTGAAAAGAGGTAATAGAGTGTACACAACGGAAATTTAAATGCAACTTTATATCTGTGCATAGACTTTTAGTGATCAGCGTTAACTTCACAATAGCGTGGAGAATAAGAAAGGAAGGATTACAGCCCATCTACTACTCGGAAAATGGAAGCCAGAGGCTGCGCCTGCACGTTGCGCGGCAGGGGCTTCGCGTCATTTTCGCGCCTAATCGCGCTTCTGTGCGCGTCGGCGCTTCTTCATTTCCCGCTCTTCTTCCTCCGAGCGAACCACACGCATCCGTCCCATAGGGAGTCCAAAAAAAGGCAACTGCTGATAACAGTGCGAGCGCCATTTCTACGTCACGAGACAAAAGAGGCACAGCGATTGGCGAGAAGTGCCGCCGCCGAGTATCGCAGCGAACTTGCGAATGAGGCTCGGCGGTTGCGAGGGGCGCTGAAAATTGTTGTTCTACGCTTCGGTTTTCGCCAGAATCTACCCATATACAGGTTCGCTGTAGAACGGAAGACACGGCCGAAACTCTATTGCGAAGTGCCGCCGCCGAGTGTCGCAGCGACACTTGCAAAAGAGGTGTCGGCGGTAGTGAGGGGCGCCGAAAAACTGTTCTTCTGCGCTTCGGGTTGTCCGCGGACGCGAGTCGCCAGAATCTAGCCATATACAGGTGCGCTGTAGACTAGAAGGCACGGGCGAATCTCTACTGCGATAGTTGAGTGTTTGCGCTCGTGTCGTCTGTGTTGTTTTAATCCCCGTGTAGTATCGCAGTTTCTACAGTCGCAAGGGAAAAAGATTAGCACAAGTTACTGGTGGCCGGAGCAGCAATAATACGACACGTGGCGCTGTTGTTCTCGAGCGCGTCGATCGCGAAAGTACTAAGCACATTCCATTTTCCAAAGCAGGGGTTGCCGGCAGGAAGCTCTCCAACAAACAGCTTTTTCGAGCAACTTCGATACAGGGCAGTTGCTCGCAACTCCAGCGAAAAAAAAAAACAGAAATCATGTGCATAACCAGGTCTGCCGATAAGAAACGCAAAGTGTTTATCTAAGATTTAGGCTTTTGGAACGCAAAAAAAAAAAAAAACAAAACGGGCTGCTTTCTGCCAGTTAACCCTGCTTTGGAAAATGGAATGTGCTTGGCGCTCTCGCTATCGGCGTGCTCGGGAGCACCGCTCCGCGTGCCGCAATTTTGCCGCTTCGGCCATCAGTTACTTTTGCAAATCATTTTCTGCGGCTTCTGTACGAATTCGAATAGGCGACCTCACCTCCGTGTTTGCCCTCCGTCCTCCATACTGCCCTCCATACTGCCCTCCATACTGCCCTCCATACTGCCCTTGTCCTCCATACTGCCATTCTTATTGCATTGGTTATCCACCTCACAGAGTGTAATTGCTCATGTGTTTTTTTTTTAATATTGCTTAGGTTACCAATTCGAAGGTGTCTTCGCTCGTCAGCGGTCTTCGTTGTTGGCGGCAGCCGGTATTGCCACTGTGTTTATAAAGATATCGTGAGGATTTAGAGTTCCATGTACAGTGATCACGGAATGACACGCGACATGAAATATTTGTGTGTAAGAAATCGTCTACGCTATTGTTCGCTAGAAACACGTCTTGTCGAAACGTCGCACGCTAAAAAATTTTGTTAGAGATTATTTCAGCCAATCACGATGCGGGGCATAACGTTAGCGAAGCCAGCTGACCAATAGGAAAACGCACTTACGAAAGAGAGTTTTCTGAAGTCAGCCCCTGCCACTAAAGATATCGTTGGCCCTATCTAAGTGTACTCTCCAATATTATGCCGATGCGGCACGCAATGAAGAAGGTGGAATGGAAAGTACGTGCATTGCTCAACACTAAATTACTCGTTCCATTACGCGAGCACCGCACTCTACTACGGGAGGTGCGGTAAGGCGTCCCTATATATACGTTCACGAATAAAACTGATAGTTGAGTGCTGTACGTAAAGCCTCGGGATTACACGAAATTTTCTCGTGTACGAAGAATTCATAGCTTCAACGTTTCTGTGAATTCCAGCCCATGCGTTCGCTCCTCTTTAGGAGCACCTGTTTTCACCGCAGTTTCGAAGTTATTGCTGCTTCGTCATTATCCATCCAGGTGCAACAAACACTTCTTTTTTTCCATCCAGGTGCAGTACTTAGCTATC
The DNA here is from genome assembly GCF_013339695.2 of Rhipicephalus sanguineus. Taxonomy (NCBI): domain Eukaryota; kingdom Metazoa; phylum Arthropoda; class Arachnida; order Ixodida; family Ixodidae; genus Rhipicephalus; species Rhipicephalus sanguineus. The sequence goes on from NW_023615491.1 coordinate 54,477, forward strand.
CATTCAAGTGCTTCGTATTTAAGTACTGCACTATCTCTGCCTTCATATTTCTTTCAGCTTTCAGTACGAGCTTGCCGAAATACGGGGGCTATAACAAACCAGAAGATTCAGAGCGCGCACGTTCGCGTGTTCGGACGGCATCTTATTTCGCCATTTGTGAAATCACGCTTTTTGTTTTTGCGTCGGAGTTTCCCATTAGTTAACGATTGCCGGCCGATTTAAGAGCACCCACTTAATGGGTACATATCGCTAAGCGCGCCTGTTGTATTCCTCGGAATTGTTTTTATTAGTTGTTTTCGTTGCAATTCGGAGAAAGAAGGTGATTAGGGAGCCATTAATATTCTCGATTATTTCTTTTGGAGCTGCGCACATTTGCTGCAGCTGTGGCGAACTACGTCGCTAAAATTAAGCTTGAATCTTTGATCGCGATCTTAAGTCCGGAGAAAAGATGCGAAGCGTGCTTTTATGGTGTTAGAAGTGGGGGAACGCGTTCACTAAAGACGCGAAAAGTGCGGAAAGGCGCTCTCTAGAATCGTTTTACACTCTTAATGATGTTCCGTTGTCTCGTGAATAAGAACCTTTACGCGTGTCAAAATTTTATTACACATAACGGCGTAACTCTAACTTTTGTGCGATGATAAAAAGCATCGTTAAAAACTTGTGAGGTCGCATTGATAATTGTGCGAATTTGTGAAATCCTAGCGTGCGTACTGTGCATTTCAAGTTCATCACCAGTAGCACGCATACGGTGCGCACCCTCATGCACGATCGCACACACCAGCGAAATGCACCAGATGACACACGGCGTTGTGATAGCATTGTATGGCAGTGCCGTAAGTAAAACGCTCTATAGAAGTTTGCAGGCATACTTGGGCTGCGCTGGATGTTTTATTGCGATAGCCAATATATGAACATTCTCGGCAGGATCTTTCTCGGCATTCTCGGCATTCTCGCCGTCGCTGTCATGGTTCCGTATAAAGTATAAAGTGATAACATTCCCCAGCATTGTATGTTCTACGCGCTGGTAAAAGCGCACGAGCGCTGGGGACGAACCCGGCTGAAGTAGAGATGAAACGAGCCGTCAATCTCCGTCGCACCAAGGGCGTATGTGATAACAACACCCTCGTATCAAGCTTGTAGTCGACGACTCCGAAAGGAAACACGACACCCGTCTTTCGTCAGCGGAAGGAGCATGAAGGGGTGGGGTGGGGGGTGGGGGAGGGCTGCGTCGCTCGAGCAGCAACTGCGAACTTAGATCGTGAGGGGCGCGGTCGCGAGAGGCGGCACGCGACCTATCTCGACAGACATCAGTAGATGGCTCGTATAAGTGCTGTGCTCTCACCGTGTACTTTGCGCTGAGATGACAGGCAGCACGAAAACCGCTTCGCTCACTGGGGCGGCCGTATTCGCTTACACCAGCGTATTGTAGAGTTACGCGAAATCGGATCCGAAAGCGTTAGCCGCTAGCCTTACCTCTTATAACATTCGAATTTCTCGCTATCGTATTCACTGCTTCTGCCTTGCGGGAAACTGATTTTTTTTTTGTGCCTCCGTCTCTTTATCGGCGTGACGTGTGAACGGCTGTGGAGGAGGCACCGGGCTGCCAAGTATCGCGTACTACGATGCCGGTTTCAGCACAAAGAGCAGCCGTCTTTGAACCGTGCGCGATCAAAGGGGGAATGAGGAACGCCTTCGGGCACAAAGGAGCTTTTAATGTTGAACGTGATGGAAATGCCGCGCAAAGGGACGCACGAATGTAAGTGAATTGGAATGCCGCTTCGAATGTTTGTTGTCAGGAAGTGGAAGTTAGAGAGAAAGATAGATTGATAGCTAAAGCGATTCTGTGATAGATAGATAGATAGATAGATAGATAGATAGATAGATAGATAGATAGATAGATAGATAGATAGATAGATAGATAGATAGATAGATAAAAAGAGAAAGAAGGTTTATCTTGAGCGAAACGACATCAAAAGTTTTTCTTCAAAAGGAAGAAAACTTGGCGGACTTTCTTTTTCCTCTTTCTTTTTCTTTTGGCGGGGCGGGGTTACGATTTTCTTCTCAGCAAGCGTTACGTTCTCTTTTTCTTGCCTTCTTGCCTTCTTTGTTTGGACGTCCACAGTCGCTTCTGTTGGGTAGATGACGAAGTGAAAAGACGAAAGGCTTCAGTTCCCCGGCGGCCTTTGCGGGCGTATTTCTTTGAAGAAGGCGTCTGCCTTACCCGTCAACAGACACTTTCTGTCTAAAAATTCTTTTTAACAGTTAAGGAAGGTTTTCCAGATTCTGATGTTGAGCGTGTGCATTTTAATGACGCTTATGTGTGCGTGATACTTTAGCGAGATACAGACGGTCTCAGAACTGGCTAACCTCCCTGTTTTCCGTCTGTTTCTCCTCCTTTGCGGGATACGATATCGGAGCACGGTAATCCTTCGAGGTGTTTGTAACTCGCCAAGAGCTTGGCGTTGGCATTATAGGACAATTAAGCAGTGCGCTTATATGAAGTTGCCAATTTGGTTTGATGAACGTTTCTTTTCGTAGCTGAATGTTTACTATGAGTGGAAGGAAATTATACAACAAGCATTCTCAAATTCTGCGTTTAAATCGCATCCCTGTTATGTCAGTTCGACGCAAGTTTTCCTAATGTATTCTATATCGTGCACATCAGTGGGCCGTAGCTGAGTCAAAGTTTTAAAATGTCGATACGCTCTTTGAGAACGAAAGGGCTTAACAAATTCGTAAAAGCAGGAAATATAAGCTCATTATCGCAAGAACAAAAAAAATCAAACCCTTATTCTTGAGACCTTCAGATTATACAAATAGCTCTTTCATAGCCGTACGTAAATATGCGCTCGATGTTGACGGCGCGAGCGCTCGTCTAAAAGGGCTTTCATGTTTGCTACCGATCGGTGACGCTTTGCCTGCGGTCTTTATTTTTATTATGTTTTTTTTATTACTAACTGAAATGGAAGGCAACACGTTTTCACCTGCTGAGGTTGGTGATGTTTAGTCAACGCGCTTTTTGCTGGTTCGCGCGATCGGCTCCTGGCGTGGCTTATGCCGACGAAGGCTCTTAAAATCTTCCAAATCCCCCCCCCCCCTCACCCCTCCTCACTTCAGGAAGCGGCGGCTCCAGATTTCACTTTCCCGTCTCGTCCTTGTTGCACGTGTGATTTGAATGCGGAACTTATCACGAAGCTTGTGTTTGTTCGGCAAATGTTATCATCGGCCGCATTCATTAGGTAATGTTGTGTACTTTGTCGCGAGTGGGTAAACGCCGCCTGCTTCTTTGAAACGCACTGAAATAGCTAGGTGTTCGCGGCGGACTGTGAGGCTGAACCTTCAGTATAACGAATTTTTTTTCTTATTTTGCGGTGGTCACTGAAAATTTTCAACGCAAATCTGTCCTTCCATGTCATGTCCGTAATAAGAAATCTGTCGATGCCCCCCCCCCCCCCCCCCGAGACTTTTCAGTTTGCATATGTACAGGGTCGACCGCATCTAAGAAGGTGAATACCTCATTAGTATTCAAGACGGCAAAGCTGGAACGTTTGTTCTACATGACGAGGGAAATGCTCGCTATTTGACTGCCAACTGTGTCGATAAACACAATAATAACAAATTTCCGAAATATGTATTAAACATTAGCTTCTAGAAGGGCTTGAATACTAATGAAGGGTTAATTTTAGGTGTGGACGAGCGTCTACATATACACGCACATACTCACGTTCGAACATACATAAACTGTAGTTGAACGCCCCCCTCCCCCCCCCCCCTCCAAAATAAATAAAGTTCTGGCTTCGCCCCTGCTAGAGTACCCCACTCAATCGTATGGCTCAATCATATCCTGGTTTTGGCGCGTAAAACTTCAGCGATGATCATACTTTGTTATATAAAAGCATCTCTTTTGTGTTTTTTTTCTTTTTAATTAGCGTACATAAGCGTGAACAAAAAATCAGCATGAACGGAAGGTTTCCATTGTGCTTACGTTATAACTCCTTGTAAACTCAGAGAAATTGCTCAAACAGCTGGTGCTGTATTGTATGTGCTGTCAGCATAAATTATGTGCTATAACAACATAATTGATGAGAACGCCACTTACAATTTATTACGTGAGATAACTTCTGGTCTTTTTGTAGCCAGTTTCCAGATATGTAGCCTAGTCTGAAGTCTATGCTTTAAAGGCTAAATAGAGCCGCTCTTAAATGCAGCAAAATACTTGACATGTATCAACAGGTTGAAGTATAGAGTTAGAATCATCGCCTTTTATTCAATGCTGACATTGCGTTTTGTTTAACGTGCAATTCCGTGCTAATATATTTGATGTTCTTTTTTTTTTTTCTTACAATGCAGCAACCGGGTTCCACGGTGGTTCTCGAGACCGACGCCGACGGCGTGGTCCACGTGAAAGTTGTCGGTGAGTGTTCATCGTTCTCCCCTTTTGTCTCCGGGCACTGCATGTTTAACAGTGAACCAATGCGTACAGTCTTCAGCGCTTTAGATGAGCTCAGCTCGTTCAAAGCCGATGAACTGAGCCTTGCCACTTGTAGCATTGTCAGAGTGAAGCATTGCCAGAGTGTGCACGAAGCTGAGCTCGTCCAAAGTAGCAATGCTTCGCTCTGGCAATGAGTTGGCAATTTTGGTTGCCACTAACTTCGCTCTGGCAATGAGTTGGCATTTTGAGTTGTCACCAACTTCGTTGTGCAATGCTTCACTATGGCAGTGCTTTGCTGAGCGCGTCGAAAGTTGCATTCCTTGTTTTGAACGAGCTAAGCTTGTCCAAGGCATTACGATAAGAGAGCGAAAGAGAGAGAGAAGGAGAGATGTGTAAATGATAACCGGAAAGTGAAGACGATATTGTCCATCTTAAGTTTCCAATAACTTTGCTTTATGAGAAATAGGACCAACGATTCAATGAGCAGGCAACAACGACGGCCATGCGTGAATCAATGAAACTCGACAATGAGAGGCAACAATGCAATGGGGCGACAGAAATGATGAGTGACCTCGATAAAACATCAGATTGCTATATCAGAGGCAGCTTATCGCTGACGAGCCCACGAGTGAGAGAACATCAATTATTCGGAAACGGAGCATACAAAATGCGCATGTGACCGGCTTACCTTAGCGGGCCTTATTCGTGTGCACCGGCATTTCTGCACACTCGCCTGGCGCCGGGTTTTTCGCGAACTATGCCGCCGCCAACCCCGCTGCCTCCACCGAAATCTGTAACTCGTAGAAGCTTCGCTTAAAAGAAAGCTTTAATAGTATGTGCAGATAATGTAATGCATTATCTTAGTCCTTATGGGTTGACCTAATATACATTTACACGACTGTTCATCATGAAACTGAAGAAGTTAGACAAGACTTTCAAAAGCAGATGTTATCTATTTAAATTTCATACCAAAAACTTAGCGTACCGTATGACACATCCAGTAGTACATCGTTTGTGCTGTTCTCCGCATAGGGTTACTGCTTGTCTCAGTATTCCCCAGCGCATAAAAATTATTCTCATCTCACACAGACACTGAGACCTATGTACTCGTCGTGGTAGTTTATTAGGTGCGATGTCGCACTGCTAAGCTCGAGGGCGCGGGTTCGATTCCCGGCCCATTTGCCTTGGGGGACAAAAAGCGAAAAATACCCTTGTACTTATATTTAGGTGTACGCTAAAGAAAACCACAGGTGATGAAAATTGATCCGGCGTTCCCCACACTACGGCACGCCTCACAAGCATATCGTGGTTCTGGCGCATGAAACAACTCGATAGTTACGTTATTACTGAAACGAATGATATGGTAGACTGTTGTAAATAGCATGGGCTTGCGTCTGCTCCCGAATAACATTAATAGTTTTAGTCGCATTGCAAATAAGCGTGTGTCTTGTAATGTCTGTGTTCGCAAAAGTTTTCGAGGCCGCTGCAAATCGTACTGCCTATGTAATCGCCTCGCGAGCATTTTCGTTCTTTCAGCGTAATTTCGTTTTCATCAGATGAGTGCGCGCTTTTTAGGATAGCGCGTAGCCATAACGCATTACTCGCGCATGCGCGCATAAAAGCCGTGTTTAGTCGTCGATGTACGGCTGGTGTAATCGGAAACGCTAACACGCAGTTTTGAATTTATTGTGAATTTATTTTTGCTAGTCTGTACGCCTCGATCCGAAACGAACTTACGGGACGTTAAGGGCGCCGGCTAAATGCATAACGCATGACTGCCGGCGTTCACTTTGATGACGTTGCCAAAAATCATCATAAACAAACAAAAAACAAAAACAAAAAGGAAAGAAACACAGCTCGCGGAGGCCTTAGAATGAATGAAAGAAAAAAAAAAATATATATATATATATGCGCGAGTCACGCTGTGATATGCAAATCAGAAGCGGCATCAAATTTGGAAGCCAAATATTTCGACTTGAATCTTATATGCCGCATAAATGTATACCGCATAAAAAAAAAATCTCTCAGACGGCGATCTTTTCATCCGGGGCTCTGTGTAAACTGAAGCCGACTCAAGGATCGCCGCCATTAAGACTATTTTATACCTCGCGGCTCGTTTCGTTACAATTCAAACATTTCACAGAATCAAAGCACATGGTGCGTTTTGTGTGATTTCGAGGATTGGTGCTGTGTTCGAAGATCCTCGCGACTTGAATCCCTGGCATGTTGATTATCGCTTGAAACTTCCACGGAAGTCTGAACTGCCCGCTGCGGTGGTCTAGTGGTTATGGTGCTCGACTGCTAACCCGCAGGTCGCGGGATCGAATCCCGGCCGCGGCAGCCGCATTTTCGATGGAGGCAAAAATGATTTAGGCCCGTGTACCTAGATTTAGGTGCATGTTAAAGAACCCCAGGTGGTCAAAATCTCCGGAGACCTCCACTACGGCGTCTCTCATAATCATATCGTGGTTTTGGGACTTTAAAACCCAACGATTATTATGTTATTACGAAAGTCTGAACTGAAGACAGACCTATCCTAAGATTGCCACCACTATGTGATGGGTGACGCGTTTGCAGGGGCTTTGCTGTTAGTTGTTTTCGATGTGAAGCCCAGTTACAAGAGGTTATTTGACGTTCTTTTAGTCTTCATACGCCTTGATCGTAATATCCTCGTGAATAAAGAATAAAGAATACAGAAAGACTTCTTGCGTGACGTAATTTCGGCGTGCACAACCGGGCTGCATTCGGTAGCTGATACGTAGCTGCGAAGCTGCGAACTTCCAAAATATCTACCTTAAATTAGCACCAATGATATTAGGCCGTGGGCCTCTCAGTCTAAGGAAGCTTTAGGGCCCTTGGCCAAAAATTCTCTTGCAGGAGTGCGCTTCAAACTCATTAAAAACTTCTCTTGACGACAGCAACATTCTTGATGGTTATGAATGCATCTAATATTTGTTTTCTTTTAACGTCGCAGTGTATATGTATGTGACTGCTGACTATATTGTCTTAAATTTATGTCTATACGTGGTAATTCATCTAAATTATGTATGTGGCAATGGCTGACTACAGAACTTCTCACGGGGGACATTATTTGTATTTTTGGGTACTTATGATAGTGTCATGGTGTTTTTATGCAGTATATTTCATGTGCCACGTATTTGTTGTGTTCTGGAGTTACTGTGAGAACGCTGTTTTACCTGTATATAATCCTTAAACCATGAGTGGCATATGCTCGACCCCTTCAAGAGCTAAGGAGTGACTGACGCCTTATTTGTGCGCCAATATCACGTTATATTATATCAATAATTAAAAAATTACACCATTTCCCGCTACAGGGGACCATGATGCGATGCGAAGCTGATGCACTTGCACGATCGCGTTCCGTTGGCGTTCTTTGGGCATGCTACCGACCTCGCGTCGTGGAACGCGAAGAGGAACGCTACGCGCGTCTTGTCTTCCCTCTAGCCTGGCCGTTAATTCTCACAGGGCAAGCGGGGAACGCAGTCGGCAGGTATGCGAGAGGGGGGCAGCGTAGGAGAGGAGAGAAGGGGAGGGGACGCGCATGCGCTGGTGCTCATCGCGGCGTTGCGCAGGAGAGAATTTCGGCATGTCTAGCCCGCGTTTCAGAGGAAGAGTGGAAAGGGGAAAGGGGAGAGGGAAAGTAGAGAGGGGAAAGGGGAGAGGGAAAGTGGTGAGGGGTATGGGAGAAGGTATGCGCATGCGCAGTAAGGGTGGTCACGCCGCACACCACCACCACCACCGGTTGAACTCCGCCATAAGATACTTCGCATCTAAAGAGGAATGGTAGGCAAGCTACCACAGTTAGTGTTAAATCACAGCATGCTTACAGTTTTGAAGATGCGGCTTCCGCACCTGCATCTGCAGGCATGGCCATGAGGGGCGCTGGCTAATACTCCCAGGGCTAGGTGTCTAGTACACGCACGCCAATGTCGGCAGAGTGAATGTTAAACAGTCGCCGCTGTCGCTGAATGCTAAAATATCGCACGCGTATTGGAAAAAGTGTAGCTTCGACTTCGTCATGTTTCAAGTTGCCTTTGCATAATCACGTCGCCCTCATAATCATAACGTTGCACTCATAACCATATCGTGGTTTTGTGAGGTAAAACTGCAGCAGTTATTATACTTAACGTTGTTTATCCTGTAATTGCGTAGCAACATTGTTCTAATTCAATTTTTATCCAGTGACTGAGGTTATCACCTTTTTTGTTTACGACAGAGCAGGGTGGGACAGGGTAACACAGGGCAGGATTTTTCTCGTTGCCAAGACAGCATCGTTACTTTTCATCGCAATTGCACAGTTGTGGCCAATTCGTTCCCTTGCGTAATATTCTAAGCTCCGCGCGAGCGTCTCAAAAGCGTTTTCTCTGCGTGTATTGCTTCCCATTGTTCCGCCAGCTCCCAGCTGAATCCCCAAATACATCGCCGTCTCGCTCTGTGTTCCTTTCGAATTCTATGAGAAACTTCAACAGTAGCAGCCCCGCGAATAACAATGACAAAGTACGTTAAACGCGCCGAATGACGTCAGCCAGTGACGTCAGCCAGTGGCGAGACGGGCCTCCCGCTTTCTTTTTTCCCCGAGTGACCTTTTCAGCTCGTCTATTTGCACGGCGCTCGGTGAAGATGTGTAGAAGAGGTCTCGAGGAGATAAAAAAATGCCACGAATGGGAAAGAATCGCAGGACGATAAAATGAAAGCTAAAAAGAAGGCACAAGAGAATCGATATACGATAGCCAGGAGAAATGAAAAGTGAAGGATTGGAAAGAAGAGACGACGGATTCTTCGGTAAAAAATTTTTCTTTTTTTTTTCGGAAAGCAATGTGACGTCTAGAACCTCGTAAAAGCTCGTTCGAACGTTCTATAGAAATCCCGTAGGCGGGGCCCCGAGTTGCTGCAGGCTTTCTACACACATCCGGTAAGCTTCAAAGTTTGACCAGAATCTTTGTACAGAAGCATTCTTTTCTTAAGCGTGGCAACTTTTCTGGAGAGTGGACAAGCTGGTGACGAAAGAGGATCCTTCGCTAAAATTTATTTCTTTTTCTCGGAAAGCTTGACCATGTCTGTAATCATTAAAATGTCCTTGCAAATTATCTATAGAGACCCTGTAGATGTTTCAACAAGATGGCGAGATGGGCTAGTTGGTGGGCAATAATGTTTAAAGCGAAATCTTTTTAAGCGCACGAAAAAAGGGGACAGAAGAACACAGAATTTGATAGGACAGCGCTTAACTCACAACTGAATTTTTATTGTACAGATTAACATTTGAACTTTAACATTGGTTCTGTATTGCTTTTATATGTTAATCTGTTCAATGAAAAGCGCTGTCCTGTCAAATTCTTAGTTCTTCTGTCCCCGTTTTCGGGTGCTTAAAAAGCTTTGCTTTAAACATGACTGTATATGTTCTCGCGCTGTTTCTATCGACTCTACATACGCATCTCTTCTGCTTTTTGTTTCACATAGTAGGTCATCGGATAAATGTTCATGAACTATGTACGAACACTCTTTTCGCTAGTCTGCGGACTTCACGGTGTTGCAAAGGCGTATGACTCTTTGTAAACTTTTTGATATTTTATAAAAGTCGTGGAGTCATGACCCTATAAAGTCATAGAATGTTTGGTTAAGAAAACACACTTCAGGACGTGAAGACGTCACGCGATGGCGTCATGATAATGTCATGCGATATTGTCAAGAGGCATGTACGTCGGAATAATACGGACGTCGAAATAGTCGTCATACACAAACAGGAGGTGTTGTCGCTTTCAAAGGGTGTTAAGTGACTGAAGAGCTTCTGTGACTCTTTTGTTATTCCGGCTGTCAATATCAACTACGATTTCTTTGCCGGTAATGTAAATAGGTCTTTAAAAACTCCCGATGTTTTCTTCAACAGGAGTACGATATGTCAGGTTGTTCATATTATGTCAAAAGCCTTATTCATCTCATGCGAAACTGACCCTGAGGGAGAAGCCAGCGTCGACGTGAAGACGCACAGAAGGTCACATGACCGCCCGCGCGCCTCGTAGATCGAGGGGCGCGATCACTTCATCTTTGCTGCGTCCGTCTGAATACATAAATTAAAAAAATTGGCTTTCGTGTGATTTAAATTGCGCGGTAACATTTAAAGTGCACGAATCGAAGGCAAAAGTCTCACCGAATGGCTTATGCCTTCGATCCTTCTTCGGCAAATGTGTGGCGCAGTGAGGTTTCTTTTTTTTTTCTTTCTTTTCCGGCGCCACGCCATAATGCATCAGCTTCCCACGTGTGCCAACTTCGTTTGATGTTGCTGCGGATTCCAGCGTAAGCTAGCAAAGGAGCCTAGGCCCTGTTGTAGTGGTCTAACCGCAGCTTGTCTGGGTATGTTTTCTTTCCCGCGACTTTCTTCATCTGTGACTGAGGCTGCTTCAATTTTCTTTATACCTTTATAGATTTTTCGGGAATTCAGGAATATGAATATCTGTCCTGACTCCCTTCCAAGTCGCCGCCGGTCCCCTTTCTTTCAGTTTATGAGCTTATCTAATGCGAGAAAAGTATTAGGGAGAACAAAGCACTCGCGAGGCGCAAGAAAGGAGAAAAAGGGGTAAAGGAACTACTATAGACCCAAGAACTCTCCACGGGAACTAAGTTTAGGGAATGATCCATTTTCTACGTCAAGTCGGTGCTGGAATGTCTCGAGCGACGCGTTTTTATGAGAGCCGATAGTTCGGCGCCACGTGGAAGCAGCTCGAATTAGCGGACCTAGCGGGCAAGTGAGTCTGACGGGCTGATCGATATGACGTACTGCACATAGCGATGAATTATCTCATACACCTCACAGGTGCACCTTGGTTGCATTTGGTACTCTATGCTTCTACGCCAGAAAGACGCAAGGAACTATTGGGGGTACACCGAACTTTCGAGATTCGGTTAAGGCTACGTACTTGGCCTAGGCTTCCCTGCGTATCGGTCTCCGCGCACAACAGAAGTTCAAGGAAGATGCAGATATTGTAGTAAAAAACTCGCACGGTTAACGCTCTTATTCACTTGCCTAAGACGACTCGAAGGCGAAAGCCATCTTCTTTGTCTTGAGATTCGGTTGTATTGATTCCCACCCCAAACTTTCTGCACCCACCGTGGCTTTGCACTGCCTCCGAGATCGGAGGCATTGGGAGCTTTCTGCACTTCACGTTGTTTTGCAGTGCCTCCGGGATCGGCCCACTTTTGGCCAATCATTGACGTCTTGTGATGGCATCATCACGTGATGTCACATTGTGACGTCATCGCGTGATGCCATGATGTCGTCACGAATTGTGTGTGGCTACCTGTGACGTCGTAGGGTGACGTCATCTTGTGGTGATGATTTTTGCATCACTCATGTTGACGCCGTCGACGCCGACGGTCAGTTTTCGCGTTTGATGAGCTTCTGTTGTCCCGTACTGCTCCTTTTCAAAGGAAATAAAGTTAACTGATTGATTTATTAATTGATTTATTTATTGGTCGACCGAGTTAAGGCTTTCGCCTTAATAAGACGTTGCTGATCAGGGAATGTTGCTGGAAGTAACGTTTCGACGAGAGGTATTGCTCTCCGAAGGAGACAAGTCCTCTAGCGGAAACGTTTGCTCCGTGACTAATAGCCTGTTCCACGGTTGGCCTGCGTATTAAAGTTTGAATTTATATTTGCCGAGAAAAATACTCATGTGTTAGAAATACACGAGAAGCGTCAGAATTCTTCACATCATGCTAGTACGCCTTCATACAGATAGAGATACGTGTATGAACAAAATAGCTGTAATATTTTCTTTTTTTTTATATTCATGCATGCAGGCGACGTCTTGCGTCTGGTTAACTTTCAGCAGCTTATTAGGTCTTCATGATTGCACGTGAGCTGAACGAGGAAGAACAACGAAGTGTTGATAACGTTTTATGTACATTTTTTTTACTTATGCGAGAAGACATTTATCCCAAGAGCATTGCACTTTCCTATTTGGCTTATGTTGAATATGTTTGCCAGTGGCATTGCTTTTCATTTCGTCCATGTGCTTGGACTCTCTGGTTGTCTCGGTCCTTTCGTTTTCTCAGTATATCTTTTAGATGCGAAGCAGCTTATGGCCGAGTCCAATCCGGTGGTGTGCGGCGTGACCACCCTCACTGCGAAGGCGCAAACCCTCTCCCCTCCCTCTCCATTATTCTCCTTTTTTCCATCTCTATACTAAGGGTAGCAAACCTTATTATATACCACTTTGGTTTAACTCCTAGATTACCTTTCTTGCCTACATCTCTTTCTCTATCTCTCTATTGACATTTTTTTCCCCTAATAGCTTAGTTCGTTTGCCTAAGCATGCATCAAATATCGAGATTACTCGTTGTTAATGCTCTTAATCTTGTTTTTTTTTGACGTGTGCAGAATGCAGCGAGGAGGACGCGACGCAAGCCGCCCTGAAACGGCCGGCGACACTGAGCCAGTCGGAGTACAACCTCCTGCAAGGTAAGACCGATTGATTGGTTATTTGATTGATTGACTGATTGATTTGTAGCGAAGGGTAACGCTACAGTGGGGCACCCTCTCAAGTGCTTCCAAGTGGGTCTGTCTCTACCGTGCACTGCTCGTGGACGCCGCTCGTATATGGAATCAGTGTATTGAGTCGTTGCTCGACCCTCACGCCAGCGTGCAATAAACGCCTTTACAGATTTGATTGATTGATTGATTGATGATTGATTGATTGATTGATTGATTGGTTGATTGATTGATTGATACCTATGCTCTTGATACCATTTTCCGTCGTCGCCTTCCCCATAATTCAACTTTATCTAGTCTGACTACTTTTGTTCCAAGGTCAGCCAGTCATTTTGAAGGCTGTGTCATTATATTTAGCACACGTGGAAACGTCGCATTTGCAGGGAAAATAAACAAATCATTAGAGTGACTTTCAAAGCTTGAAAGTGACAAAGAAACAAAATGTTGATATTAAAAGAAAGAACACAAAAGAAAACGAGCAACATTGGCACTCTAAGTGATGACGCATGATATTACAGCTCCTAGCTCCTGCATAACGTTTCAAGAGCTGTTTTCATGGCGACTTTAAAAAGGCTAACCAAAATAAGATGAAATGAAAGAGAGAGAGAGAGAGAGAGAGAGTGAGAAAAATGACATATTGCACAATAAATAAATAAATAAAAATAAATAAATAATAAATAAATAAATAAATAAATAAATAAATAAATAAATAAATAAATAAATAAATACGAGGTGCCCAGATTTATAGAGTTTGCGGAATGCAGAAAGTTTCGCTACATTTCTCGGCTTCCCGAGGGAAATGATTTTCTTGCACTTTTTCTCACAGACACGCTACGCGCATAACGCGTCATAAATCGCGCCATCGAAAAAAAGAAAATAAAAGTGAAGAAAAGTTTATTTTCCCGCACTTCGTCGACGTCGTCCAGCCGGGGACGGATGCGGGGGAGTCAACCTCGTGGGGACAGGATCAAGAGAGGGAAAGGGTCGAAATGGCTATTTTGAACAGAATGCATGTGTGGACCGTCTCGCGGAATGGCCACTGCATGGCTGCGAAAAAAGCGCTGTTGAATGGCCGTGTCAAGAGGAATATATGGGGTCACAACGCATACGGAAGACAACTGCAGGTGGAGCCCGTCGTTTATCTGACGGATATCCTTAAAAAAGCAAACAAAATACAACGTGCTGCACTCCGTGAAAACCGTCGAAATAGCGAATCTTATGCCCCTCTTCGTCCGGCTGTTGCCTTTCTATTGCCTATGTCGGGCGGATTTTTCCTCGTGAGTACGGGCAGTCTCGACAATTCCGAAAGAGCGAACTCTCGTAAAACCGACACCCTTCTTTATGCTCTACCGAGAGGCTCCCAATGACCTACTGCTCGCAAACAGCTGGGTCCTGACGGGCTTTCCGCCGAGGCTCACCCTCGCCCTTCTTGGTGCGCCTCCCATTGGTTCCCCCTTTCCACCAAGCTTCACTCTCGCCTCTCTCGGCAAGGCACTGCCTTGCACCCTTGTCCCCAGGCCTCTTTCGAAATGGTGCAGCCCTCCGCCCCTTCCTACCGAACCTCATTTTCGCCACATTCAAGGCCACGTGACCAGCGCTACACCGGCGTTGGCGAAGGGTCGACTGAAAGTGCCTTCGCTGTTAAAACTCGAGACTATTCCACTCGGTGAAGGTGGAATGAATGAACAACTTTATTCTGGCATGGAATTCTCCCGGCGAAGGTGGAGCCCACAGTCAAGGGTATTGTGGCCTTTGCCATCTTGCGAGCTCTGTCGATCAGCTTGAGCTGTTCTTCAGGCTTTGGGCAGGACAGCGCGGCCTCACACTGCTCCGGTGTTGGTGTGCTGCTTATTGGCGGTTGACCAGCGGAGATGACGGGTGCCTAATCTACTCTTGGTGTTCACTGAGGAATGCTAAGCAAAGGGTTACATTGTAAACTGCGGTCTTTCCTGTTTCCATGCGGCATCGGTATTGCGTCTTCTATCCAGCGTTCGTCAGCATCTTGAGCGGGCGAGCGGGTCAAGGGTGCGCCGTGAAACGCATGTTTGGGATCAAATTTTCGTAAAGCCAGAATTTTTTCTGATATATGCAATTCTCCGCGTCGGCTTTACGTGTTGTCCTGCAGAAGCTTTTTCCGTCGCCAGTACACCACTGTACCACAATGGGCAGCAAACGCGACAGGCGCGCCGCCGCAGCGGCCGATGGCTAGACACAGCCACTGTTTTTAGACAACTGCTGTTTTAGTCTACGGGCTCGGTCTATTTTTAATACACAATCAGCGATCCACTGGAAGCTATAGCGTATAGACAGTTTTAACGGTTTTGCGATTTCGATAGTAGCAGATAGCGTTCGGCCCCAAGAAACGTCCGGTCACTTCATTTATCATTCTCTAACAGTGTAGCGGAGAGCGTGTATTTAAGTTGTCTAAAAGTAAGGAAAGTCTCTTTTTTACGTTTTAGGATAAAAGAGAAGCGCATGCAATTAAAGAGTACCGCTTATAATCTTCCGTATAGCTTAGAAGAATATTTATCTTAGATATTTGGTAGGGTTGTGCGAATAGTGATATTTCATCTCGAATCGAATTCGAATAGTGCCGAAGAGTGGTCAAAATTATCGAATCGAATAGCTATTAGACAAAATGTGTACCACCAGTTACGGCAGGACAAAGCAAGTCAACGGCTACGGCGTGCTCGCAGTTTTATTACGCACTTGTTCGGTGTGGCTTTTGTTTCAGTTTTATGGGCGTGCAAGCATGTTGATCGAAGAGCCTCCATTAGTCAGCAGCGCCACTCCAAACCTCCTAACGACTAACAGACGGGGGTATGGTATCTAATGTTCTTTCCCCATGGTCGCACAATACGGTTCATCTGACAACGGTAACGTGTTTCATCGCCGTGGGTGCTCCGGGCCCAAAAATCTTCGGGCTCCCGTTCACAGCAGCGTTTTACCTGCGCGTCGAAACGATGGAAGTGTCTGAACGAGCGGTTCGGTGCGGCAGTGGCGACTACCCAGCGTGAACAAATTTGTACATGCAAAGCCAATGACCGAGGGTTTCGCAGGCCAAAAGGACGTTTTACGGCGCTTGCGGCATACGCGACCAAACTACGCAAGAAGACCGTGCCTTCGTTTCTCGAACGAAGTTGTGAAGGGCTTGAAAGTTTTCTCATGTGTTTTTCTACATGCGGAAATGACATAATCTCCTTTAAGATCAGCATGCGCTCGCTTTGAACCAGGAGATGTCAGTGAAAGTTTTAACGAAGGGCCTACTGTAAGGATGTTGCGTTAGTTTTGGCCACCCCACCCTAACCAAGCTGCACCATTGGCCTTCGTGGCGTTTTACATATTCGACCTGTCGAATTATTCGAAACTTCGAATACTAGCAAAGCTATTCCAAAGTCGAATCGAATTATTCGATTAGGTACTATTCGATTCGAATTCTAAACTCGAATATTCGCACACCCCTATTAGTTTTGGCTAAACACAGGAAGCAAAGAAGTTGAAAGTCTGCGGAATACTCGCCAAGGCTTTTCTTCCCCGTCAATGCTAGTATGCTACGTTGGTGGACAAAACCGGAAGCCGTCCGGTTCATGTGTTTGTATACACTGAAAGTAAAAACAAGAACAACAAACAAACAAAAACAAAAGAAACAAGAACAGCAAGCAATGTGATAACCGCAGGCAAGGGACGGAATAGACCTTTGTGTAGATTAACCACCAAAAAAAAGGAATGAGAAAAAAAAATAATGGAATTGTCGCCTTTCTTGCCCACCTCAGCGGCTTGTAAATTTATATTAAAGTACGCCGTCTTTGGCTCGACCTGTTTGTGAATTTTCTTCTTCTCTTCTATACTTTCTGTTTACTTCAATCCAGCAAGAAGTGACAGGCAAACTTTCTTGAAGCATGTTTGTTTGGAGGGTGGGAGGAGCCTACGAAAAAATAAAGTATGCAACGGTAATCTAATACAAAGTTTTTTTCAACGAAAAAAAAAAAGAGACATAAACATACCTCGAATCAGGGAAACCTACGCCGCTCTCGCTCAAACACAAGCATATAACTAAATTCGCTCGCGCCTCGTTTGTTGTTGGTTGCCGTATCGGCGCGTTAGTCTTGTTTGACAGCATTTGTTCTTTAATTTACTTTATTTTTTGCCTTTTGAGATAAGAGGTTTACGCAAAAAGAGAGCGTGTCTCAATCGAGCTCAAATCACCGAATTCGCAGGTTTCGTTTCCGAAAACTCCCTTGGCAACCAACAGCGTTGTCAGGGTCCTGTATCGTGTTTCTTTTTCTATACTCTTCATAGAGCGTGAGGTTTATGAACAACAACAACAACAGCAGCAACAACAACAACAGCAGCAGCAACAGCAGCAGCAGCAACAACAACAAAACAACAAAAAATGCCTGCGCAAACACGACAACGGGTGGCTTCGCCCGGCTTCTTTCTTTGTGTATTGTTCACGAATCACTGTTCAAATGTACTGCGTTGCCCGCATTTATTCGTTTCACTTTGTTTGCGATAGATGGTTGTTTATGCGCAAGAAGGAACCATACACCTTAACGGTTGTGAGCATTCGCGTCTTAAGTTTTCCGCCATACATTCTCAGACGGCGGCCGAACGCCTTAAATTCGTATTACATTACTTTTGTTTCGTTTGTATTGTTTTCTGAATTCCAAGCTCTTTTACTAGCTAAGGATTTATTTAAACAGCCCCCCCCCCCTCCTTTCCCCTAGGCTTATGTGTTCGTGCACGTTATATGTTAGTTCGCATGTTCCGTGCACGTTTCGGTGCCGATTGAATTTCCCGCTCTCCCTGTCTGCGCACTTCGCTTGTTTATTTATTTATTTTTTGTTTATTTTTACATACTGCAAACCCGTTGGGGCTATTGCACGAGTTGGGATGTGGGGATCATACATAACATCAAGCGCCGACAAAAAAAAGAAAGAAAAAGAAACCTCACGATACGGCAATTCACGAACACCTCCTGGTAAAGTATTCCAGTGTTCAATTGTTGATAGAATGCCTCGCTGAGACCTCATTCCTGGACTTTATTTCTTTCTTTTTAAGACAACCTGTTTTCCGGCTATGGATTTATTCAAATTTCCTCCTGTCGAGCATACGTGTTACAAATATGTCAGTCCAGTTTTCCCGTGTCTCGTTAACTTTGCACCCGCCCGTGTCTGCAGACGTGAACCCACCCTCGTCTTCTTCTCGTCTGCTTCGTTCGGCTGTCGTCTGCTATTTTCGCGCCACTGATTCTAATGGGGAGCGACTGTTCTGACAGATATGGCGCTGTAGTCGAAACTTCGAGAAACGTAGGTGCGTTGCGTAGGGCTGCTGGAGAGATGATAGCGCTTGGATCCAAGCTTTGTTCAACTGCGGACGCTGCTTTGTTTTCGCGACATGCAAGCAAGGTGGCGCCGGCAGTGGAGATTCAAGCCGTCGCATAACCTGGCGCCTATGTGTCTATTTATTAAGGCGAAAGCCTTAGCTGCATTATTAAACGCGAAAATTGACCGTCGGCGTGAACACGAGTGATGCAAAAAAAGAGGAAAGCATTAGACGTACAAAAATTTTCACGGTCCTTCAAGCATTCACGCAAGGCGAAACGAAGGCGAAAGCCATTTTTGTTTTTCTGGCAGGCGATGTACTAAAAATTCGGCAGATCCCACGTACCGTGGGAATCGGTGTTATGCGAAGCATGCGTGGGATGGTGACTGTGGCGTAATTTTTCGCATTGAGCGAAACTTTACGGAATGACGCTAGAGAAATGTGGAAGTGGTATACGCACACTCATAAGTTGAAGAGTCGCATATGTATTATATAACCAGTTGTTTAGAGTTGCGTAAGGATGCCAACAGCAACTTGGGTGTTACCAACACCAGACGCGGTAAGCTGATATGTAGTGCTTATATTCGTCAATACTGGATAGCGCGAATCCGAACAGCACAAAGCAGAAGCACAGATGTACAGGACAGGCGTTACTCGCAACTAAGTTTCATTAAGGAAAGTTTCCTTAGATATATGGTACGCAGCCGAGTGGCATGTGCAGGCGCACTGCACGTAATACGTTAAGTCACAGTTGCAGTTGTTACAATTGCGTTACAGTTGCTATGCTTATACTTGTCCTTTATGACGGAGAACGCACGCACGCTTCACGAACCTGTGTATGTGTAGGAGAGGTTCTTGACAGCTCTTGAACAAGATCATCATCACCGTGATCAGTGAGCACCAGCAGCTGGACTGGACTTGTTATCCGATCCGTTCGTGATCGCGGCTATGACGGGTCTAAGTGTAGTCAAGTGCGAGGTATAGTACAGCTGGTGGAAATCCTGAATGCCTCTTACGATGAAATGATCTGTGATTCCTCTTGTCCTGGACGTGGCAGCGAGGTCTTTTGATGCCCTGTCCACATCCAAGCCGTCTTTCACACACTATAAGGGCCAGGCGTTGTTGAGTTTTGATATGTCAATGTTGAAGTCCCCGGTAATGATGAGAGGCCTGGTTCTCTCGGCAGATTTATTTAGGGAAGCATTCACCCCTGCTTTTTGTAATCCACGTATTCCACGTTGCGGACAACGTGGACGAGTGGAGGGTAGTTGATTCTCTTCCAGGGATGTTCTGTCTTCAGCTCCCTCACTTTCCTTGCATCGGCCGCGGTGGTGTAGCGGTTACGGTGCTCGGCTGATGACCCGAAGGTCGCAAGTTCGATCCCGGCCGCGGCGGTTGCATTTCGATAAATAAAATATGCTAGCTGCCCGTGTACTGTGCCAACTCGAAAATATGCTAGATGCCCGTGTACTGTGCCATCTCGGTGCACGTTAAAGAATACCAGATGGTCAAAATTCCGGAGCCCTTCGCAACGGCGTCTCTCATAATCATATCGTGATTGGGACATAAAACCCCAACAATTGTTATATTATCACTTTCCTTGCGTGTCACTGTGTGTGTTTGCGTTCACTGTGTTGGTTGAGACTTTGTATCACCTGTGGCACATACCCGCATAACATTAACTCTGATATGCGGGTATGTGCCACACGTGACTGAGAGAAAGGGTTTGATGACGTACGCGACAGGTGTTTTGCGTTATTCATGTCATGACCAGTGAATCGTGTGCGTCATACGCTAATCCACTGCTATGCCAATTTTGGTATATTACAAGTTATGGAGACGGCCAGGAGAGCGCCCAGACGTAGGCGGCTAGATAGATAGATAGATAGATAGATAGAGATAGATAGATACGTAGATAGAAACGGCCAAAGTGCTTGAGGTTCGCTAAGAAATGCTTCGCATTTAAAATCATCGCCACGTGATGGCGACAGGGATCGCCAAAATTTGTGACGTAACACAACGTGACGTCACGTGATGACGTCATCACATGGCATCGTCGCTTTGTCAAAGGTGGGCGGGCAGATCACGGAGGCCACGCAAAAATTCGTAGAGGTGCGGAAAGCTTAACAATGCCTCCGATTGAGGGAGGCAGGCAAGACCACGTTACGTGCCAGAAGCTTTCGAAGGGGGGCGAGGGAGGATCAATACATCAACTGATAAGAAAAAAAAAGAAGACGCATCTTTTGCCTTAGAGTCGTGTTAGGCGACTTTTTACATGTGACTTTTTACCGTAGTGTTTGCCTATTTGACTGGTGCGTTCTTCACAGTCGCAACCACGTGACTATGTACAAGGTTAGACGCGATTCTTCTTTCTTATACGTATGCGTTTCCGTTTAATTGGTAATCTCGTCAGCGCGCGCCGCTTGAATCTCTAATCAGTCGCCGTTGCGAACTTCGAGGTGCGATGCTCAGTATGACAGGCTTGTCTCCGCAAACAGGCGCGGAGTGGGTTCCACCGGGCGGCAGAGAAAACGAGCTTTAGGCAAAGCGCACTACGTCTTCACGGTCTTTAAAGAAGAACGCGACTGCAGGAAGATATTTGCTGGGAGATAAGTGCTGGTATCTGTGTTTAACAATACGGTAACAATACCGTATTTAACAATACAATAACAGGTAACGTTCGGTAGTTAATTAGCGGTCGCCACGTCTTTCTGGAGTAATGAAAGTGCACTTCGGTTTACGCGACCGTAAGCGACGGACACATTGTATAGATTGTCGATATTAGTTTATAGGAATTTACAGAAAAATTGATTATGGCGATATACGTCTAAGCGCCTGTGTTCGTCAGTTAAGGTGTACAATAAAGACTATTGGTCGTCGAAAATAGTGCGCAGTCCAACACTCCGGTGTGGCTTATAACCGCATCGCGGTATTGACACGCACAACCCGAGAATTAGATTTGAACGGTACAAATAAATGTGTTTCTGATAGGATGCGGATTCCGATAATACATATGACATTCCATGCTTGCGCACTTTCTTTTCTTTATGCCATTTCATGAAGACTTAATAGTTGGCTGTCTGATACAAGACGAACTATAGTTTGGGTGCGACATCTTGTAATTTTATTGTTCATGTCTTTGGCTTACATTAGTTCGTACTTTCTGTGAAAAGCTGCAGTTGGCGCCATTTTCATCACACATTAAAAAAATGTATGTGAGTGTTGAAAGCGATCGAAGGCGTAACTTCTATTTCATCGATGTAGCGGCCAGTGCCCACTACGCGTACCTTTTTTTTAAATACAGAAGGTAAAAAGTGCATCACTTTAGAGTAGGACAAGGTAGACACACTCAACTTGACTACAAACAGGATTACGACGGGCTTGAGTAAACATAGTGCCTCTTCAAGTTTCAAGGTAAAAAAAAAAGGTAGTATAAGCCGCTTTGGAAAGTTCATTACCCGAAAGGTTCCAAGGAAATGGTTTTAAGCAGTCATTCTTGCAAAAGTGAGTTCTGCATTATTCGAGCGTTATTTCGGACAGTATCTTTGCCTGTCACGTCCTTCAACCTTAGCAGGAAAGCGTTCGCTGTGATTAAGTTTAAACGCTGTAAATGTATTTCCCGGACGAGTTAGTACTCGAGAACTGACTGAAAAATGGATTTAGCTATTGGACTTATCGTAGTCGCTTCAGCGTCGAGGGTGTGTGTCCGCTGCACGTTGCATTTAATATACGTGCATGCTCAACACAGAATAATTTGTTATAATCCGGTCCGAGTAAGCTAATAAAGTTGGGGTGCATTAAGTGGCACGGAGTACAAAACTACGTTCTTTTTGCGAAACGACGGGCTTCACAAGCGTGAAAATCCTGGAAGTTTCTTAATTACGTAGACATTTCTTACGGGAGTACAGTGAAACCCGAACACAACGAACCCGGATAAATCGAATAATTCGCTATAGCGAACACATGGGCATTTACCCGACGTCTGTGTAAAACAACTCATGGTACCGACATGGTCATTTCAATACCTTGAACTCCGGAGACATTTCGCCTGCGCCATGGAACTGCGGGCGTGTCGCCAGTAAAGCTCTTATGAAATTTATTTTTACTGCTGATTTGAATGTTTCTTTTTTTGAATTATTGCGCGAGAAATTCGGGAATTGTGCCAGATTTGTATTAAAACATGATACTATCCGGTTTCTTGCACGTTTTCTACATAATCACCTCTGTATCATCACCACCACCACCACCGTCATCGTGATCATATGCCTTACCCGCCGCGGTGCTCTAGTGGTTTTGGTGCTCTACTGCTGACCCGAAGGTCGCGGGATCGAATCTCGGCCGCGGCGGCCGCATGTCGGTGGAGGTGAAATGCTAGAGGCGCGTGTGCTCAGATTTAGGTGCACGTTAAAGAACACCAGGTAGTCCAAGTTTCCGGAGCCCTCCGCCATGGCGTCCCTCATAATCATATCTTGGTTTGGAACGTAAAACCCCAACAACTAATATTATTATTATTATGTCATCGTGTACCACAGTCAAGCCGTACCTCTCGCGTAGCTCATGCCCTGTGGCTCAAGATGTGACGACAACGCGCTCGACATCTTGGCCAGGACCCCCCCCCCCCTGCCTCCCCCGCAAATTCGCATCCGTGTAAAATGTAGCAAAGAGGACACAGTTCATAAGAGGCACCCGTCAACTTTCACTGCATACAGCCCCATCAAGAAACATCACAATTCATGATGTCTAACAGCGCTACTAACGCTAACGAAGAAGGATTCTCACGACACGCGACCTTCTTTTTTTCGTCCGTGTTAGTAGCGATGTTAGCCACCATGAATCTATATCAACTCGGCCACAGTCAAGCGCTAAAGGCTTGGGCGAAAAGACACGGATTGGAGCTTCCTGTATCTTTTCGTTTACTCGTCCAAACTTCTTGTGCTCAACGGTGTTCAGGTACGGAGTACTAACTAGCTCGAACTCACACGTTGTTAAATTATACTAACTATCACAGCATCCATTCCATTCTTTAATATTGACAAAAGTAAAGCACTCGGGGACTGAAGCGCGAAATATTAGGGCTAAGTACTGCACCTACTCTCGTTTCCAGCGTCCACATTTCGTGTCGTAGTGGCGCATTTTTCACTCGCGCACTCGAATCAGGACAAACATTAGCTTTAGCGGCCGGATTCGTAGCGACATGACGTGGTTATCATGAGCAATTGCTCATACTAACAAAATTAATGTCACGTTTCAATCCGCGAGGGCTGCACATGCGCAAACCTACCGCGCGCACGGTAGTTCTGTTTCTTAATTGCTTCTGTTCGTTGAATGAAACGATTCCTTGGGGTCAGTAAAGCTTCAAAAGTAATAAAGGCATGTTTGAGTTGGGGCGTGCGTGAGCAAATCGAATCACCCGTTATATCGAACTATCCTTGGCACGTGAAACTGTTCGTTAATGTCAGCGTCGGACTGCGCATTCACTTAGGTTGGATCTTTCCAGCGTACTTACTTCCCGATAGGCCTGACTTTCTATGTGATTTTCGTTCCCTTTGGTTGTAATTTAACTAAAATATAATAATAATTGTCGGGGTTTTACGTCCCAAAACCGCGATATGATTATGAGGGACGCCGTAGTGGAGGGCTCCGGAAACTTTCACCATCTGGTGTTCTTTAACATACATCTAAATCTAAGTACACGGGTCTCTAGCCTTTCGCCTCCAGCGAAATGCGGCCGCCGCGGCCGGGATTCGATCCCGCGACCTTCGCGAGAGCAGTCGAGCGCCATAACCACTAGACCACCGTGGCGGGTGCGTGTGGAAATCGAATCACCCGTTATATCGAACTAGCTTTAGCGCATCAAACTGTTCATTGATACCAACGTGGGACAGCACATTCGTCTTGGTTGTATGTTCCCTCCGCAGCGTACGTTTGGACAATGCCAACTTTGTTTCCCTTCTGCCTTCATTTTTCTTATAATTGATACATATGGCACCGTACATTCTGATATCTCTTTCTTGATCTCTCTGTGTTTTGGTTTCATGATCTTATATTTACCGTACAAACATTACGATGAGACGTTCAGTACTGGTCCAACTACGCAATCGCCTTAATTTCGCCTTGCGAGTATAGCGACGTTTCATTTCATTTTCGACAGGGACGGCGTTTCTCTCCACGTTTTGTTACGCACCGCTGCTTCTTGCGTTTGCTGTGTGTCTGAGGTCACGAATCTGAAATGAAACTCGGCACGTGTGTTTATTCAAAGCGTCGCGACCGCACTATTAAATTTCTCCGCCTGTTCCCTCAAAAACCCGAGCGTAATGTACCCCTACGTAAGCCCGCATGCTCGACGGCGATTTCGATATCTTCGTTCGTGAGAACACGACTGTGATCGTGACTAAACTTTTGTCTCCGAGCGCAAATATTAGTCGCCTATCGTGTTTATTTAGGGATAGATTATTTTGATGATGAGAGTACTTGATGACCTTGGGTTGCGACAGGGGCCATCTTAGTGTGGGAACTGCGAAATGTCGTGCGACGGGTTATTTCGAGCCGTCGGCTTTATCAATGTTCTATCGGTCTGTCGTCTTTACTTTTCCTATTTGTCCTTCTTAATCGCATGTTTTTCGACCATTTATTTTTCGTTTCCTCTTTTCAAAGGCCTTATTGGGGTTCGTATCTCGTGTTTATGCAAGTGTCTGTGCTCCATGCCACAGCAGCACCACGCCTCCCAGCTCAAACCAAGCACCCGCAGCACCATACCTGAGCAGGTACACCGAGCATAACCATCTTTGACCTTTCGACTGCGACCCCACGATGGCTTCTTTAATGAATTTATTTAAGGAGAGGTTGGTGCCTATATGTGGCGAAGGCTACTCCTCATATGCTATATGTCGCCATCGTAAAATATTTAGCAATAACAAACGTAGGCAAGTAACACACGAATGCACATTTATACACAACTAATGAAACCGACAGAATATTAAGCCAAGGAAGCCATAGGGGACTTTATTTGTGGTTTCTTACCTGTATTGAAATGATTCTCACTTAAAGTGAAATAAAGGGAAGTGGACGAAAAGTACCCTTTCCGTCGAATTCTGAGGTTGCGGGTTCGGATCTCACCGGCGGAAAGGGTGATTAGTTGTGTATATACAGAGAACGAGCCTCTCGGACAATTTTTCTACTAATGCACATTTACATACTTAGTACTAAGCTATAAATCACGTAACAGGGGAGCTCTGGAATGTAGACGTTCACACACCCAAAATGTACTTACGTAACAGAACAGTTCACCGAGAAATTCACACACAGACACTGGGCACTTGTAAGTTATCTCCTAATTGCTTAAATATAAATACGACTGTCGTTTCGTAGAAAGATGTGCTGCATAGACGGTCCTGCCCGTAACGCCTCCTCAGCACTTGATTTTTTTTTGAAATTCAAATTATTTATGGGCTGGAGAAATGGAGTGTCAGAAACATTCGATGAGTCATCGTCAAGAGATATTTCCTGCATGCATACAGAAAGGAACGTACTAGCTGCATAAAGTAGAACTTACACACACTTACACTAACCTATAACCAGGACGAAATATGCACTAGGAAATTAAGTATTTTCCCAAAGATTTCACGGAATATGTGAGTATCACTGTACTTACTCGCACGATAGCAGCACTGGCTTGCCATTGGCTACGGTCGGCTATTCGCTGTAATAAAAAAAAATGCAATACTTAACTGTATTTAACTTGTCTTTACAGTTCTTTGTCTATTACGCATTGTTGTACACCCGCTGTTATCTTGTTAATACCGTGTATCGTTGTTTAAGCCGGATTTTACGTAACTTCGTGGACATTGGTAATTCACCTCTTTTTGTCCTTGTTGTTGTTGTACTTGCTGTAAACCTCCTTTTTCCTCCTCTGAACTCATATGAGAGTTTGGGACTTAAAACCCACAGAATTATTATTAACTCTTACGAGATTAGCAGTACTTTTAAATAAATAAAAAATAACAATACACTCTTACTATTCTACCTATCCCTCGCTCCAGTAAGCTCTTGGCTCACTTCGACAGTTACGTTTAGGAAACTTTGACACTTTTTTCTTTTTCTATATACTCGCAGTATCCACCTCTCTAGTGGACATGGTCCTGCCTTGACAATGCCCGATGAAAAGGGGAGAGAAGGAGGAGAGGAGAAGGAGGAAAGGGGGGGGGGGATCGCAGACACAGTGCCGCCCGAGAGATCGACGCCATTAGCGGCGGTGTTGCGTTGCGCTCACGAAAAACGCGTGCCTTCGTCGCCACGGGTATCCGCGCATCGCACACCGCGCGCTTAACGACGCCTACGAGGCGCGACGCCGGGCGCGTGCCCCGCGCGCCGCGGGAAAACGTTTACCGCGGCTCGCTGTTTATTTTTTCATCCCACTTCCCTTTCACTTTCCTTTTTTTTTCTACGTGCACCGAGGCGATTGTCCGCTGATTTTCGTGTCTCTCTCTTTTCACCCTTCGAAGCTTCAATTAGTGGCCCAGAAGAATGCGAGTACGGCGCGTAGGAGCACTTACCGACAGACTACGCGTCCCGGGGCAACACACTATGCGCGAGCGGTATGCTAGCCCAGAACGGTGCCTGCCGCTCCCTTAACAACGCCTAAAAAGAAAGAAAAGAGAAGCTAAGAATAATAGAAGCCTGTTTGTCGAGATTGAGAGAACGAACGTGACGGTAGCCGCTGACTGTCGCGTTAGGAAAGTTTAGTTTGCGAAGTTCGTCCGCACAGGTGACGGGGGGCGGGGGGTGTCTTTTTTTTTGTGCGCTTTTGCTCCTAAGAATGCTTGAATATGTGCTACCCGCTGTCCTGGCAGTCCTGCGCGTGTTCACTCTTAGTCGGCCTTGTTACGTTAGAAGTAGTGCATACCATCCGTCTTCAACAAGTGCGCTTGTCGCGAATCTGACGAGTCTTTTGGTGCTTTCTTTTCTTCCGGTTGCCCTTGCCTCACCACTTTCCTCTCCCAACCAAGTGCTGGCACTTCGCAGTCACAGGCAGGTGCCGTGTAAACGCGAAATTAACAACTTTCGGAGAGTGAGTGTCCCCTTTCCCTCGCACCTGCTTCACTAATGTCTCCAACGGCGTTTGCGTTGCCTCATACTCTTCTCTTGTGCCTCTGTCCCGCGCCTTGCTGTACTCTGCGACGACGAATACCTACTTTATAGCTCTGCTTTTAGTCGTTATAAGTTTCCAACACTTCTTTTCATCTTCCAATTATTCAAAAGACATGTTGACTTATAGTTTCTAACACTCCTCTTATCCATCTTCTTGTTGTCGAACTTCCGGGAAAGAATATGTTAATAATTTCAGTGGGCTTTTGTGCTCACCGCCCTGCGTACCTTTTAAGGTCTTTCGTTTGGTAATGTTCGGTATTTGACTGAAATAGAAATAAAAAGATGCGGTATTGCCCTTCTCTAGCGACTGTACTACATTTGACTTGGTTAATAGTATAGAGTGAAAAAGTGAATATAAATTATATTTGCTTGTTTACCTTAACTGTAGGCATGGATTGTTTCGATCAGGGCCAACTCGCTCTAACGAAACAACTTAAACTTTGCTGTTTGTCATTTATCTTAAGTTTAAGTTATTTCTAGTCTACTCTCTTCCGCGTTATTGCTTAACTGGAATGTTGTCTCACCGCTCGTGGTTATTTGCCTGTAAAGCGTGCTCCGCCACTTGTCAGGTGTTGTTGCGGCAGAGCTGCTTTTGTTTTCGATTGCAGTGTCACTGGACCGTTACCAGCAGTGTCACTGGACCGTTATCGCTCCCTAGTACCTTAGGTGACTCCTCTACTTTTTATAGTGGTACGAGCAAGGAGTGACCCTCGTTCTACTACCAAACACTTCCGGTCAAGCGTTTACTTCCGGTTTTCCAAATATTGAGAAAAAGTCTTCTAAAAAATTAAAGTGGTAGAGATCGATGGTTCTGATTTGAGATCAAAGTTATATTTGATGTGATATCGATGCATTAGATTATTTAAGGGCCAATTTACTGTCAGGGATTAATGTAATTCAATTGAATAGGTTCAGTGAAAAAGCAGACGGTCTTCCTCTGATCGGCTGGAATCGTTTCGCCACCTAGCAGAGCATCTCAGCCAAGCGCTTCTACATGGTCTCAGAGATCCGCTTCGGAGCGTGACGAAACACAAATAATCCATGGAATACGTCAGGGCACACGAACGCGGAAGTGCTAGCGCCTCTACCAGACACCTAAGTCAAGGATTTAGGTTGCCTCCAAGCGTTGCGACTTCGTTCGCAGTTGTCTGCCTGTAAAGCGTGCTTCGCCACGCACGTGGTCTTGCTGTGGCAGAGCTTACTTTGTTATGGATCGCAGAGTACGCCACAGTGCTGCCGGTTGAGAGTTATTGTTCTGCAGTTATTTTTATGTAGCACTGTAGCTGACTCCCCTCTTTTGTCACGTTAATGTATATCTATCTTTCCTCTATCTCCGCATGTAGCGCTGGACATTGGCATTGACCGCCCCCTGACCACGACGCCATTTCTGACGCTGTACCGGAGACGCGAACGACAGCCTGTCCTTCAGCCGTGGAGTCACTTGATGAATGTTCTGGATGACTCCTACCACGGTGTATCCGAGGTACGCTTTTCATTTGTCCACTAGTTTATGAACGTACGCACTTGTTGTCTCCTCACGTTGTTCCTGTACGTATATGCAATTTCGTTGGAATGCCGTAATCGTCGCTCGTATGGAGATTTCTGTACATGCGTGTACTTGTGGTCCTTATGTATATGTAGTTTTTATGTGCTTGTGTATACTTTTGTTATTTATGTTCAATAAGAGCATATCTTTCTACTACTACTCTATAACCTCTCACTGCATTTACTGTCCATGCTGTTGCGTACATAGTCATCGCCTGACGCTTGCATTCGGCAACAAGTCGTGCTTAACTCTGCCTGATCAGATGCCGCTAGTTGCGATGCATTTTCTACTCTGTAATGTTGGTTCTTCGACATTTTCGTCGCTGCCTCTCTTTTGTGAACACTGCGGTTTACAGTGCAGCTTCGGCCAACCTGAATGTAGTACTGGCCCGCTCTTTCCTCATGCGTATTCTCTTCTGTCTACTACTACTCCTCCCCTCCTCCTCCTCCTCCTCCTCCTCCTACTACTACTACTACTACTACTACTACTACTACTACTAACTATTAACTACTACTACTACTACTACTACTACTACTACTACTACTACTACTACTACTACTACTACTCTTCCTGCAGGTGATTGTGTTTTAAGTGTAAGTGCCTTATGTAAGGCACCTTAACACACTACACCTCAATCAAGCTATTCACATTTTGTTTCACGCTATACTCTTTCATTTATTACGAATTTTACTTATTGTAGTTTGGGCATTACTACTCATTACAATTAAGTAATTATACTGTATTTCACATTTAACTAATTTATGCTTACCAAAACATTGCCTGCTCCTTCTTCATTTACTACTACTACTACTACTACTACACTACTACTACTACTACACTACTACTCTACTACTACACTACTACTACTGTACTACTACTACTATACTACTACTACTACTACTACTACTGAATAGGGTGATTGAACAGCTCATCTTCCCTCTCCTCGCGCAGCGTCTTCTGGCGCGCGTGGACCAGTGGGCGTTCAACACCTTTGCCTGGACGCGTGTTCGGGTGGCCGCTCCATGCCACTCCTGTGTGTGCACCTGTTCCACGAGTACGGCTTCCTCAGCACCTTCAACCTAGACGCCGTGCGCGTCTGGCACTGCTTCAGTGAGTACTTCGCTCAACGGCGTTAATAGGAATCGAGGCCCTTGAAGGCCGATTGCAAGAACATTTTAGACCGTATCTAAGCTTAGTTTCAAATAGCTTAGA
Organism: Rhipicephalus sanguineus; assembly: GCF_013339695.2. Lineage (NCBI taxonomy): Eukaryota > Metazoa > Arthropoda > Arachnida > Ixodida > Ixodidae > Rhipicephalus > Rhipicephalus sanguineus. Next base: position 84,645 of record NW_023615491.1, read on the forward strand.
CGTGGAAGAGCTTCCGTTTAAAAATTACCCTTTAATGCGAGGGTGAACGTCACGAAAACCTCGTGAAAAAACAAAAAAAACAAAAAAAAAACCAAAACAAAAACACACCGTTCGCCATTTCAAAACTAGAAGAGGGGCGCCACCGTAACGACTCGTCCGAATTTCAGGGTTGAAAAGCTGCTGAGTATCTTATATGGGAATGCGGACACGTGTCCTTCCCCACTTGATTCAGAATTCAGTAGCTTTTACAATCGCTGGGCGGCGAGCCGAATTTTTAATATCAATTGTTGTCCTGAATTATTCACGACAATATGCTTCGTAATTCTTTGCTGAGCCAATTCAAAGCGCATTGTAATTGAGCAAAAAGCGTTTAGAGTCGGTGAACATTAAACCAACTTTTTTGAACCAGCTGTCTGGAAATATTAGAATTCGGAAGCAACTCACTTTGAGCAGGCCAACAACGCTTCTGATTTCAGTACGCGATGATGCAGTATCGCGTTTATATTGTAAAATTTATGCGTAATGTCGAACGCTTGTGAAATTCAACATGATCTTTGTTCCGAATTCGCTAGCTTCGGTATAACTGGGCAAAACGAACTCGATTTCTTGATTTCGATGTTCACTATCATATGATTCTAAACTTTTTGAGAATGACAGAAGGGTAAACTAGTTGGTAGGGTTTCGTGATAGCAGATGGTAGGCGTGAAGACACCGGACGCAAGTAAGAAGGCAGGGCTGCGACGGCGTTGTCCGGACTTTTCTCTTGTGTTTGCATGCGTATCGTCTTTACACTGAATACATTTTGATCTCGTAGCCGGAAGGCCCGAGAACTTCAGTATTGAAGAACGCCTTTACCCACGCCGGCGCGAACGTGAAGCAACGCTTCCGAATTCACTCTTCGCTAAATTCTGAAAATGTGGAAACTTTCTATGGAATGTGAGCGGCCAGTCACTTTCTCAGTGCACTCAGTTCAGAATGTGCCCTTTCTTTCGAGTTCGCTTCGCGAAGTAGGAGCAACAACTTTCTGATTTCACTCGAAACTAAATTCGCAATTCGACGGTTCTTCTTTCAGCCTATCTTGAAGGCTTTGCTCCTTAACAAAGTTATGGGCTGTCTCTTCGACGTTGTCTGTTTCGGCGCTCTCAAAGAAGCCCGGATGCAAGCGTAAAACTGAGCAAGCGAGATTAGCATTGTTCTTTGCCCTTTGGGTGTTTCCTAATATTACCGAAACTTTCGGCGAGGCCTTCGCGTGTCCGACAGCGACAGCCAGCATTTTTATTGTTTTCAGACTTCTTAAAATGTGCATGTTCGTGTAGTGACAAAAGCGTAAGGCCACGGACATTGTCAAAGTCTTGTAAAAGCAAAAAGAAAAAAATGGAGGAGGGAGGAGTCACGTCAAGGTTAACTCTTGGTCCTCCAATCTCTCGCGAGACGCGTGGGGCGTTCATATCTCCACGCTTGCGAGTTTGCGCAGTGATAACGTTGAAACTTTCGGAAGCTAAGTTCGCGTTCCCATTCTTTTCTTTTAAAATCTCTGTATTTTGTGTGTGTCGCGTCATTCGGCTTTGATTGTATCGCGAAGCCGAGAAGATGAAATTCTTCATCTCTCTGTTCGTTTGTTCGTGTGCTTATTTCTTCTTCTTCTTCTTTCTTTTAATCTTTCTTCCCGGTGCAACGAAAAGGCCTGATTGACGCCGGTTACCATAGCAACAACCCGTATCACAACTCCGTGCACGCAGCTGACGTCACCCAAGCCATGCACTGTTTCCTCTTAGAAGACAAGGCAAGTTTCTTTTACTGCTGTTCTTACTCGTGGAAACTTCTTTATTTATCCCTCTCCTCTGTGCTGCACAGAATGATTGCCTTCACATGCAAACGCCACTCCTTCCGTCTTGATTCCACAGTCGTGTCCGCGCATAATGGTTCACTTGAAATAAGTAAGGGAAGCAGATGTTTAGGACTGGCAACAACGAGGAAAGGAAATAGTTTCCTTCCTTGTTTATGAACGTATTACTGCTTTTTTTTGTTTTAAGTTCCTTCTTATCCTTCGTTCATATTCATTGTGGTGATGACACACTTGTTTGAAGGACATTTGTTCGAAGTGGTTGATTTAGCTAGTTGGTAATTCTTACTAGAGGCAATATCGCAAAACTAACATGACGAAAAAGAAGAGGTGGGGTGAGCGTTGTCCTGTCTTTTATTCTTGGTCCTCGTGTCTGTTTCATGTGTTACCTTCAGTAAGAGAGAGAGAGAGAAGGATGTAGGAAAGGCAGGGAGGTTAACTTTGTGTGTGGTGTGTGTGTGTGTGTGTAAAGTGGCAGTAAGAAAAAAATCTATTCAAGTGACCGAAAGTTCAAGACATCGTACTACCATGTGAGAAGAGGCCCATCTGATGGTGCAGGTTCCTTCGCAATCCCTCCCTTAAGCCAAGAATTTTTTTAAGTGCTCTTGCAGCGACCGTGTACATATATCTTTTCTGCTGGAAACACATCTGAAACATCGCCGAAAAAAAAATCGAATCCGATCCATGTCACGAAGTCCACGTCCTCGCAAGAATGAGTTGTTGCCGGCATCGACCTCTTATAGATGTCGCATTACGTCCCGAAATAAGGTGAAGTGCTTCTTACACATAGATTCGCTGGTTATTGTTGAGTTGAGGACGAAAATTGTTTCGTTCACTGATCCTTTCGAGACCGAACTTCAGAGTGACGTTCGTACAGAGTGCGGCCAACCTTGCGTAATACTCACTCCGTGAAACGTGCCGCGTTTGAAAGACCATCCATTGAGGATCCGGCAAGTCTCTTGTCCTTAAGTTGCCTCGAGTGCCCGTGCCATTTATAGAAGCAACCCACGCCTCATTCGCACGTCTACACAGTTTTTGATCTATTCCTGTTGCAAGCCAACGCTGAAAGTGACTGAGATAGATGGAGATAGAGAGTTGTTCAGTTTGATCGATTTCGACAGGAAGCGGCAGTTGGCCGGTGGGCGGCACCGCGTGGGGGCGCTGCAGTTCCATTACACTTACACGACCGGAATACAATCTCCGTCTTTTGTTCTACGGTCGTGTTCGGGTATAGTGTGGGAGTTACATTTCGCCTGGAGAGCGATGCGTCGACGAGAAGTCTGCGGGAAAAGCTCTTCGCGTAACATTGTCGGTAAAAGAGAAGTTACTTCGACTCTCGATTTATCTATCTATTTGTACTCATTCATTGACGTCACGTCTATATATATGTCTCATGACGTTAGCGAAGCTTTCCGTATTGGCAGCTGCACTGCCTTTATGCCATGTTGGTTCTCTTGCCCGGACATAGTGGTTTTTTTTTGGGTACGGAGGCTTACGCTAGCAAAGAATGTCTTTTAAGGATGGGGCCTGTGGCAGATGCTCTACGTCGCAGTCTGCGGCGGAAGTGACGTCATAATGGCCTGACTTACCCCGCTTTATATTGAAAGGAACGGGGAGTGCTCCTCGTACGGCTCGTGCGAGTTTACTTATTTAATTATTTATTCATTTGTTTGTTCGTTTGTTTGTTACGCCTTCAAGTCCATGGATGCTCTAGAACGGAATAGGAACGGAAAATAGAAAAAAAACTATGCCGGTAATATAGCTTAGCAAAGTGAATTTTGGGCTAGTTGGTAATCCATTGATGCTGCCATAGCGCCAACTTCAGAGACGAGGTACGAAAGAACACAACACACACATAATATAGACAGAGCATCAACACCTATATAGACACAGCATTAACAGCATAATATCATAACGACAAATTGAATTAGATGGCACAATAATAATACTTGGTTTACGTATGAGAATTATACGGAGTAATAAAGGCGTACTTATACAAAACATACACAATTACACCTTTGTACAGACCGTAAAGGTGTAATTATATGCCAGTTTCACTTGCTGATCTCTTTATTCACTTCCGGTTTCAAGTGCCAGTCTGTACGTAACTTCCTTCTGGTCTTCACTTGGCTTCCGGTTGCAGCCTAGCCAAACGAAGGTTTTTGAGACAAGTTCGGTCAGAGATCATAGTTGCCATTGTGGACATTGTGCCTCCTTACTTCAACTATTGGGAAGCGGCGTAGGCTGATACATTGCAGGGGGTTGATAGGCGGGCCAGTTGGTAGAGATTCATTGTAGGGTGAGCCGTCATGACGTGCGTGTGTGTTGGATAGACCGGTGAAAGTCTAGGATATAAAAGTGATGTTAAGCAATGCAGAACAACCTGTTGACAACTGTATAAATAAGGGGGTTTGTTTTTTCTCTACGGTATCTGCATTTACTACTCCGCCTAAATATGAAAGAGAAGTTTACTATGGGTGGAAAATTTGTTGAACTATTTCTTGGTTCGAGCGTATCTACTGCAAGCAGTCTCGTTTTTTTTGTAGCTTTGCACCTGATGCATGAAACGGAGTATATAAAATTACGTGTTCTGAAACAAAATGGACATATTTAGAAGCACGGACACTAAGAACAATAATGTGTTGAGAGAAAGCTGAGACGATTTCAAACACTCTGTGAGCTACTATGGAGGTGGTGATTCACTCATAAAAATCAGAGCCTCTACGCGTATGGAGTCGATCGGCGGAGTTCCAACACTATGTTCTTTTGTTTCAGCATCAACTGGGGTGCAAGTTTCTCCGATACCTTTTTGCTGAAAGTGTGCGCTTAAATTGAAAGTGTTCCGACTATAAAAATGGAACAAGGCTATTTTTCGCAAGAGACACCAACACTTATCTCGAACTAATCTTTATGACACCTATGCGCCGCTACAGGAACCGATCTATGACTTTAAACTCTTACCGCTCGCGCCCGTGGCATGGTCACTGCTGATTTGGGGTAGTTGAGCTTCAGAAAAAAATCACAGCATATCCACGGGGTGAATGATGATGAGTGGGGAAGCTACGGAGGGAATCATCTGTAAACCGTGAAACTCTTCCGTGAAATGCGCCCAGTACATAATATAAAGAGTGTGAAACATCGTGTATATATTAAACATCAAACTTTTATTGTACTGTTGGTTTTACGTGGTCCCTTCATTATCACTTGTGATCGGTGAAATGCAAGGAAGAAGTCCGCTCCCGAGCGAAAGAGTGCCAAGAGCGACCGCATTCCCCGCTCGCCCTGTGCGAATTAAAGGCAAGGCTAGAGGGAACAGGACGCGCGTTCCACGACGCGAGGTCGGTAGCATGCCCAACGAAAGCCAACGGAACGCGATCGTGCAAGTGCTCCGGCTTCGCATCGCCTCATGGTTCCATTTAGCGTCCCAAAACCAACATATTGCTCAAGGTGTGCCTTGCGTTTTCGTAGAAATAATTTCTTTATCATGTACATTAACGAAAAGTTGAAAGCTCACTAAGTGTATCGCCCGCAAAGTATGTCTTTTAGTGTGATTTAAATCTCGTACGGCAGGGTCCTCGCGCCGTTGCCGGTCCACCTCGCCGTTGACGATCGGGCGAGGTGGCTACATGCCACTACTACTACTACCCTTTAAGAAAACATCTGGCGTTCTTTCGTTCTGCTTTTACAAAACATCTGGCGTCTTTCGTTGGTTTATTTCATCAATCAACGGCGTTTTGAACAAAATTTTTATTGTTTAATCACGCACAGAGAAATATCACCAGGCACTACCTTGGAGGTAAACAATGGCTGCTAATGGCAATGAGAGACAGAAGAAGTCGGCTTTAGCTAACACTTACACTTCTACTTCTACTAACGTTTCCTACTGGAACATGCCAATGGCTGCTAATGGGGAATGAGAGACAGAAGAATTCGGCTTTTAGTTAAAGCGCACGCTGCGAATTTTTTATTGTTCAACAACGCACAGGAGAAATCTCCCACCGGCACCACCTTGGAGGTCAAAGCGTAAGACTTGTTACTCACTACTACGACCACGACGACTACGAGGGACGACGGGTGCCGCCTTAAGGAGCTTCGCCCTAAAAAAAATTGGCCGCGTATCTGCGTGCTTCGCTGCAAATGTCGTCTAAAGACGAGAGAAGAGGCGCTGCGTGAGATATGGACGCCATCTGGCAATACGTCGGGAAACATGAGTGCTGTTTGCGGGCTAGTAGTCCCGGCGCAGCAGCAGGCGAAGACCGACGGTGAGCCAGCCAGCCAGCCCGAACACGCGGTTTGGCGCGAAGCGCTGAAGCAGAAGAAACGTCCGCACTCAAAGAGTACTCTCCACACATTCTTTTAGATGCGAATATCTTATGGCGGGTTCATCCGGTGGTGGTTGGTGGTGGTGGTGCGGCGTGACCACCCTTACTGCGCATGCGCATACCCTCTCCATCACCCTCTCACCTCCCCTCTCCACTTCCCCTCACGCCTCCCCACTTCCCCTCTTCTCCCCTCTCCACATACCCTCTCCCCTCCCCCTTTCCACTCGTCCTCTGAAACGCGAGCTAGACTGCCGAAACTCTCTCCTACGCAACGCCGCGATGAGCACCGCGCATGCGCGTCCTCTCCCCCCTCTCTTCTCTCCTACGCTGCCCTCCTCTCGCACGCCTGCCGACTGGCGTTCCCCGCTCGCCCTGTGAATTAACGGCCAGGCTAGGGGAAACAGACCGCGGAGCGTTCCTCTTCGCGTTCCACGACGCGAGGTCGGTAGCATGCCCATAGAACGCCACGAAACGCGGTCGTGCAGTGCTCCGACTTCGCATCGCCTCATGGTTCCCTTTAGCTGGAAATGTGTATTTTTCTATTTACACATCGCCTGGGTAAAACAGGAATGCCAGCGGCGCCCCATGGCATTCGTACAGTGCAATACAGAACCGAAACCGAAACACAACAATGAGCTCGTGCAGAGGGCATGGAGAAACGAAAGTTTCAGCGCAGTCGCATTTTCAGCGCGCTTAAGAAACTAGGTCTTTAGGTTACGTATGTATGCATTTCTATTAAAGGAACCCACCTGATACTTACCTAGTGATGTTTGCGCCTCAGATATGCGTAATGTTTGCTTTTAAAGGCGATAGTCTTTTTTGGGATACTTAAACGGAGAAATCTTGGTCTGTCTGTCTTTCTGTTTGTCGGCACGTCACTCGATTCAGCCACTCGGCCAAAGTTGAACCACTTGCCCAGGGCCACCAGCTTGAACGGCTCACTAGTTCTACTTGTGTACATTGTCGTCAAAAGCAACATTACGCATATCTGAGGCGCAACATCACTAGGTAAATATCAGGTGGTGTTTCCTTTAATAGAAATGCATACCGTACTCTAAACCCTAGTTTCTTAAGCTGCGCTGAAAGCGACTGCGCTGAAATTTCCTTTCTCCATGCCCTCTGCACGAGCTCATTGTTGTGTTTCGGTTTCGGTTCTGTATTGCACTGTACGAATGCCATGGGGCGCCGCTCTGGCATTCCTGTTTTTAGCCAGGCGATGTGTAATAAAAAAAACACCATTTCCCGCTAAGGGGACCATGAGGCGATGCGAAGTCGGAGCACTTGCACGACCGCGTTCCGCTGGCGTTCTTTGGGCATGCTACCGACCTCGCTCGTGGAACGCGAAGAGGAACGCTCCGCGCGTCTTGTCTTCCCTCTAGCCTGGCCGTTAATTCTCACAGGGCTAGCGGGAACGCAGTCGGCAGGCGTGCGAGAGGGGGCAGCATAGGAAGAGAGAGGGGAGGGGACGCGCATGCGCTGGTGCTCATCGCGGCGTTGCGCAGAGAGAATTTCGGCATGTCTAGCCCGCGTCTCAGAGGAAGAGTGGAAAGGGGAGAGGAGAGAGGTGTGAGAGGGGAAGGGGAATGGTGGATGGAGGGAGGGGAGAGGGTATGCGCATGCGCAGTAAGGGTGGTCACGCCGCACACCACCACCACCACCGGACTGAACTGCGCCATAAGATACTTCGCATCTAAAAGAATGTGTGGAGATACTCTTTGAGTGCGGACGTTTCTTCTGCTTCAGCGCTTCGCGCCAAACCGCGTGTTCGGGCTGGCTGGCGTCCCCGCCGGTCGCGTCGGTCACCGCCGGTCTTCGCCTGCTGCTGCGCCGGGACTACCAGCCCGCAACACAGCACTCACGTTTCCCGACGTATTGCCAGATGGTCCATATCTCACGCAGCGCCTCTTCTATCGTCTTTAGACATTTGCAGCGAAACACGCACATACGCGGCCAATTTTTTTTGATCGACAATGTACACAAGTATGACCCTAGTGAGCCGTTCAAGCTGGCTGGCCCTTGGGCAAGTGGTTCAACTTTGGCCGAGTGGCTGAATCGAGTGACGTGCCGACAACAGAAAGACAGACAGAACAAATTTCTCCGTTTAAGTATCCCAAGAAAGACTATCGTCTTTAAAAATAACTGATTAGTGGAAGTTTGTGGGCGACTTCATAAGCCATTCTTTGCCGCTAGTCGACGACCAGAATGGGTTTCCAAAAACTGGGGAGGGGCGAAGCATGTAGGGAAGGTTGTTTCAGCTGCACTAACTCGAAACCTGGGAGGGGCGAAGCATGAAGTGTTGCGCCGGTGTTTCCCATAGCAAAATCGCTGCTAATGGGCAAAGAGAGAAGAAGAACGGCCTGACCGAGTGATCTCGCCACATTGTTTTGAGGGAGATTTCTTTGATGAGTTACTGGTGGTGCCAAACCTGAAACCGGCATGTAGGAAGGGTGTTCGTCGGAAAACTGCGCTGGAATGCAGTTTACCGTAGCTCCGTCTCTTCTTCCCTATATGCCCGGTTTCAGTTCCCTATGCATGTAGGGAGGGTATTTCAGCTCTTCTAACGTCGTCGGCTATTTGTTGGTTAACTGTTGCCTTCTTCATTTTTATTGAACCGGTGGTGAGCAAAGCACCATCACTTTGCAGATAATTTCAATAATTGGTTTCAAGTAGATGACTTTACCGTAGAGATCCACGTTTGTGTACCTGGTTTTAGATAAGAAACTTGAGCGCCTTGGTAAACTTCGTCGGGGATTCTGACACCGCTGCTAAGCCAAACATAATGTTTTAGGCGGTACGACGAACCTTTAACTCATAGTATGCATAGTATGGACCGGTGGCGAATAATGGGATTAAACCAATTTTTGTGGCGCATACCCCTTTATGATGGACCGTGACGACGACATCACACGCGGACAAGCGCAGACCCTGAGGTGCTTCGCCCCCAAAAGCCCTTCGCCATTGGCGTAAACGGATACAACTTTAGAAGGCAGCGACATTTTGAGATAAAGGGTGGATGTACATAACCTGCACCAATGGGCGCGCACTTGAGACTGACGTAATACGCCGCATGGGCAGTGTTCATGCCAACGGAGTCGGACTACTCCATCAGTCGGAGGCAACTGACTGCCATGCTTCGGTCATCTAGGGCCTCTCCTGCCTTGACTTCTGAGCGCGAAGAAACTTTTTTTTTTAGGGGCGAAGCTCCTTAAGGCGGCACCCGTTCGTCCCTCGTAGTCGTCGTGGTCGTAGTGAGTAACAAGTCTTACGCTTTGACCTCCAAGGTGGTGCCGGTGGGAGATTTCTCCTGTGCGTTGTTGAACAATAAAAAATTCGCAGCGTGCGCTTTAACTAAAAGCCGAATTTTCTGCTCTCATTCCCCATTAGCAGCCATTGGCATGTTCCAGTAGGAAACGTTAGAAAGTAGAAGTGTAAGTGTTAGCTAAAAGCCGACTTCTTCTGTCTCTCATTGCCATTAGCAGCCATTGTTTACCTCCAAGGTAGTGCCTGGTGATATTTCTCCTGTGCGTGATTAACAATAAAAATTTGTTCAAAACGCCGTTGATTGATGAAATAAACCAACGAAAGACGCCAGATGTTTTGTAAAAGCAGAACGAAAGAACGCCAGATTTTTTCTTAAGAGTAGTAGTAGTAGTGGCATGTAGCCACCTCGCCCGATCGTCAACGGGCGAGGTGGACCGGCAACGGCGCGAGGACCCTGCCGTACGAGAGTTAAATCACACTAAAAGACATACTTTGCGGGCGATACACTCTAGTGAGCTTTCAAACTTTTCGTCTTAATGTACATGATAAGAAAATTATTTCTACGAAAACGCAAGGCACACCTTGAGCAATATATTTGGTTTTGGGACGCTAAATGGAACCATGAGGCGATGCGAAGCCGGAGCACTTGCACGATCGCGTTCCGTTGGCTTTCGTTGGGCATGCTACCGATCTCGCGTCGTGGAACGCGCGTCCTGTCTTCCCTCTAGCCTTGCCTTTAATTCGCACAGGGCGAGCGGGGAATGCGGTCGCTCTTGGCGCTCTTTCGCTCGGGAGCGGACTTCTTCCTTGCATTTCACCGATCACAAGTGATAATGAAGGGACCACGTAAACCAACAGTACAATAAAAGTTGATTTTATATATACACTATGTTTCACACTCTTTATATTATACTGGGCGCATTTCACGGAAGAGTTTCACGTTTACAGATGATTCCCTCCGTAGCTTCGCCCCACTCATCATAATTCACCCCGTGGATATGCTGTGATTTTTTTTTAACAAGGGACGAAATGTATGTGCAGACACATATCACCCTTGTTAAAGAAGTTTTTTTTTGCGTTATGAAGAAATCTTAAACTATCTACTAGCGCGAACATGCACATTGCTCTCCTGAATTCTTAAATTGTATCCGACTATAGAGTCAGGCAGGGTTCGCTCGTTAAATATCTGCAATTCTTTTCGTAGGAGAACTTATAGCTAATGATGAATAAAGGGAAGAGTTGAGACATGGAGTGAACGTGAGGGAATAGCCAGCTGGAGGAAGTTTGTCCCGACGGAACGTAGGGAGCCGACACGCGTCTTAATACACTACGTCTCAAGCTTGCGTCCTCAACGGCTGGGTGAACTTTGCTTAGGCGGCCAGACGGGCAGATCTAAGCATCTCGGCACGCTTCTGAATTTCGCTGAGAAATTGAGAACCTGCAGAGGACCCGACAGGTCCTCTGCAGCTCGTTTTAATGGCCTCATGTCTTTGGTGTGTATGTTCTTGTGCCTATTTCGCGCGTCCTTATGCGCTGGGTGTTTGTTTCGTGTAATATTAAGGCAGAAGCCTCGGACGCCTCAGCAAACGTGAAAATTAACCGGAGTCGCGCGTTGGCATCCCACCTTGGCGGTATCAATTCGAGTGACGCAAAAGATCATCATCACGTGATGACAGGACCGTATGACGTCATCATAACGTACGAGACCGTTAAAATTCGTGACGTCATGATGACGTCTCTGTGAAGTCACATAACGTCACGTCACATGCTGATCATCACATGACATCGTCGCTTGGTCAAAGGTGGCCGATCCCGGAGGTAGTGCAAAACAAGGTCAGGTGCAGAAAGCTTACAACGCCTCCGATCCTGGAGGCATTTCAAAACCACGTCAGTCCGCAGAAAGCTTTCGGAGGGGGGGGGGGGGGGGGGAGTTCAATTCATCGGCTTAGAAGAAAAAGATGATGGCGTTCGCCTTCGAGTCGACTGAAGCGTATGCATAAGGGACCCTGGGAGTTTTTTGATAGCACTATATGGACACCGCGGGCGCATTTTAGCCGTTGGCGTCGGCGTCGCCGTGAGGTCCCGTATAAAGTCCTAATCGACAACATCGCCCCGCGCGTCGTACGTTCTATGCGCGAGTGAAAGCGTGCGATGGCTGCCGACGATCGCGGCTCAAGCAGCGAGAAAACGCGTCGGTCGTCTCCGTCCCGCGAAAATCGTGACGGGGACGACCGTCGGCACTGACGCAGTTCGGCAGGGACTGCGTACATTGACCGGCCGCGGTGGTGCGCGCGCCCCATCTTGACTGTGTTCAGTAGTCGACTCGTATCATTGTCCGTGTTGTGTTCTCATCGCAAAGTATGCTTTGAAGCCGTAGACAGCACGAAGGTCGCTTCGCTGGCTGCAGCGGCCGCGTTTTCTTGCGCCAACGTTTTGTTTAGTTAGTAAGATCGCATGATGAAAGAGTAGAGCTGCTAGCGTTGCTTTGTTATAACATTTCAATTTGTTGTTATCGAATTCATTATTTAGCCCTTATGGTGGAACTGCTTTCTATTAACGTTTCTTCGTATTTAGTTTTTTATGTGGCACTTTTCTGTATGTTTAGATTTTATATATCTGAAAGGTTGCTTGAAGATCTAGCGCAATTTTTGTTAGCTGGATGCTGCCCTTGAAACCAGAAACGATATAAATTCCTTCCTGTAGAGCGTGCTTCACAGCACGTAGGGTCTTAAGAAGGCGAAGCAAACTTGCGGGAGCAGGAAGCACATTTTATTGCTGGGTTGATTATTTTTTTGGTCGATTAGTTAATCAATCTGATTCATTTATGGAAGGGTGGATATTTTTGGTACTATTCAGTTTTTTTTTAAATGTTCACTGGAAGAGGGTAACCGTGCACCATCTTTACTTAAGCCTTGCGGGTCTTGAACCCAAGAACGTACTTTAATCCTGTAAGCGTGCTTCACAACATATTGAATCTTAAAACAGCAGAACGTACTTGCGCGGGCAAACACGCACGATTGATTGATTGATTGATTATTGAGAGATTGATTGATTGATTGATTGATTGATTGATTGATTGATTCATTCATTCATTCATTCATTCATTCATTTTGAAATCTGTTGAGTTGCTTGTCACATGATTCAATTGTACTTGATTAGCTCATGTCCCGCCCTTCATACTTTTGTAAGTTGCAATATTCATTAGTGTGATTGATTGATTGATTGATTGATTGATTGATTGATTGATTGATTGATTGTTTAGGCATAGATATATGTATAATCGTGCGTGAATGTCGGGCAATGGCAAACACAGCTCCACGAGTTCCCTCATAGGGAGGAATACCCTTTTTCACACATTCGCCCAGTCCAGCAGATGATTGTGCGGATAGACGTGAAACCAAAATGTTCCCTTTCCTTCTTTTATCTAACTTGCGTGTGTCGCATCTCGCGTTATTAATTCGACCTCTTTCGCACGACTAATCATGCTACGAACGGACTCTTGTGTCACACGTGTGTTACGACTGAAATCGTTGCCGTCTTACTGATAGCGGAAGGTTTCTCGCAAAGATCATCCTAGCGTGGAGTCGAATGACTGCTGTCTACACGAAGAATCGCTGTCGAAATCCACACGTGCCGTTGGACGGAATAGCGCTTCACCTGTACTAACGGGCAACCAGGCCGCTTGCCGTTAGCGTTCACTTTAAGGAAAACAGCATCCTCTGACTACCCTACTTTGGAGAGACGTGTGTCCCACGACTCTTCGAAGAGAATATAAGGATCGACAAAGAGTCTTCACGTGTAACTATAAAGATAGTTATATAGTGGCAGCCAGGATTGACAAAAAAGAGCCAAATGATTCTTTCTTTTTCTTAGAGTGTGGCCGTTGTTCGTTGCGAGGCGAGAGAGTTAAACAAGCTTTATTGCGCGACCAGGCTTGAGCCCAAAAGGCTAAGAAAGAAAATTTCTCTGTTGTGGATCACAGTATCAATTTTATGGCACTACAGAAAAGATAAATTACCGAAAAAGACAACTGTCTGAAAGGAACAAAGACAAGTGATAATCCTTAATGCGAGACCGACTGGCCTAACAGTTAATTTCTTGAAAATTAAATAGGAAAGCCGCAGAAAATAAAATGTTTCGTTATGAACGTTTTCCTTAAGTGTAAGGCTTCAGTTCGCATTCAAAAGTTAAGCACAAGAAGTCTTTCTCTGTGCTTTTTCTTTGCTGCATCATTGTACTGTATACTGATTCCTCCCATTCCAGTCATTCTTAACGGATGTAATTGCTGACACTTTAGCACCAAAATAATACAGTCAGTACCTTTTACTGTATATTGAGCGTGAAATGCATCGTCTTATGTGTGAGGTTGCCGTTGCTTGTTTTGAACCGCTACTTACAATGGAACGTTTCTTTCCAACGCTCACTAATGCCTTAGAGATAAATATTGCCTCTTGTAAGTCTCGTCAACCGATGCAGTATCGATATATTATTGTTACTTAATGTGTTATTGAACGTTAGTGGTGTGTAGCTAACACTTTCTTATGGAAGATTTGAGTAGGCTTTTTCAAGATGCCGAGTCGCTATTTATCGCATTCAGATGAATCTCTACAGTTTATTTATTTATTTATTTATTTATTTATTTATTTATTTATTTATTATTTATTTATTTATTTATTTATTATTTACAACACCTGCTACCACAACTTTGGTCCGACCAGGAGGGGCTATATTTAGTGCACAAGTGCAGTTTTGCCAAACATGCCAGCAAGACCCTATAACAATTTATCTAATTAAATTGAACTTTAGTCTTCAGGGCATAGACATCAGATGTAAAGTACAATGCACTGAAAACATATGGCTCAATCAGTGAACGATTCCATCACAACAAACAGCGACACAAAAATACCAAATTGAATATTTTGCGCTAAGTATACGGCGTCATGATTTACAGGTGTTCTCCAATATCGATCAATCGTTTAAAATCCTCACTGCGTGTCGGTTAACCTCGCGTAATCGATTGCAATCCTGTCGTCGCGAATATCTGGCAATGGCTAAACACAGATCTTTTTAGACTGTTTAAAAAAATTCAGTCTTTGCGAGACGTCTGAATGGTGGGGAAAGGGAGGGGACTGGTGAGATCCTGCGAACTACGTTATTTTCGACAGTCCGAGTACTGTACGACCAGGTTTCAAATTGAGAGCCCGTATATCGATTTCAAGTTGAGCGCGTCAATTAAATCTTCGCGATTATCGGAGGGCATTGGACTGCGAATCTGCCAGAACGCGTGAGCCCCTCTCCAACTTCGCTCAATTCTCGCAGCGTGGCGCGGCGGCTTCGTGGAATCCAATTCTCAATCGACGATTGCGCCATGACCGTACATACAGCGCCGGAGGATTTGCCTACGATGCTTTCGTTTCTCTATAATCATCCCTCCATGCTCCGCCCAACCAGATTCCGTGCAGTGCGCAAAAAAACTCTTGCAGGCCAATCAGAAAGTACAAACGCTGCCGGTTCCAGAACTGCTTTTTACAAGATATGCGACAGCACAATTTCGATTTCTATTTGCTGGGATTGAGCTACATGGATGCCTGTACTTTATTTTAAAGCAATATTATTGAAACAGAGAGACTGCTTCGATAAATTTTGGAACTCAGCTGTCGTGTTTTTTAGCTTACGTCGTTTTAATTACATTTCATCTTGAAATTTTCAAATTTCTTCTGATTCTAGCATTTTCTCTCGTTCTCTTTCGTTCTCTAACCAACACTTTAGTATTCTTAGTTGCATTTTAGTTCTGACACCTTCCCATATACGCTGTTCGAGTAGCTTGTTTTTCAGTCGATCCGCAGCCGTGGTATTAAGATTCGTCGTTTCTGAAAGAAAGAAAGAAAGAAAGAAAAAGAAAGAAGAGAAAGAAGAAAGAAAGAAAGAAAGAAAAAAGAAAGAAAGAAAGAAAGAAGAAAGAAAGAAAAAAGAAAGAAAGAAGAAAGAAAGAAAGAAAGAAGAAGAAAGAGCTGTCATATAATTACACGCGAATGCCTACAGGCTACTCTAAAGACAAAGGAATCGTGGTGAGAAAGTTTCTTGGAGGTTGAGGGAGTCAACGGAAAATAATGTATCTAACGTTAGTATTGACAGCTGAAATAAGTGGAGTGGTCGTTTTATAGCCATGTTAGAAATTATGAATTCAGCGAATATTCTTGAGGAACACGAAAAAGGAACACATCGATGCAGTGGATCTGAACGAAAAGACATAAATCCTGCAGTATGTTTACCAAGTTCTGTTGACGCTAGCGGAGCTGTGCTCATTATACTGCAAGGACAAAAAAAAGATCAATGAAGCAGTCGTCTCATCTGTATCATGTGTTTTAAACTCCTCAGAGTAGCGCATACATAAATAACTAAGAAAAACATGGCTGATGCCTCTGTCATAGGAATCGGTATAACACGAAAGTAAAAAGTGTCTTCACAGATGTAGTTGAGCGTTTGTTGTGCATTGTTTCACCCCGAGGGCGAAGGAATGAATACTATAGCAAGTTGTAATGTCACGCGAAGAACGGCAAGCAACTCGAAACTTGCAACGCGCTGCTCAAGCAAAGGAACGCACGGAACGAACATACACAGGATGAGCGAACTAACAACTGTCACAGCTCGACAGTTAAAGCGTGCTGTTCAAATACAAAGGAGGACGAACGAAACGAACGCACAAGTATACACAGGATGAGCGCGAACTGCCACAGTTGTAACTTATTTGTTTGTGAACAGCGCGCTCCTTTCGCAAAGCGGCCGCTGCAGTGAGCGAAGTGACCTTCGGGCTCTCTGCAACTTCAACGCAAACTTACGGTGAAGCGCAAGACGTAGAAGATAAGCGCGCGCGCACGAGCGAGCACACCCTGTAGAGGCGCACGCTCATCTCAACGCGTGGGGTGACGACCTTTAAAGCGCGCCCTTCGAGCCCTTCGCGCCATCTCGCTAGTGATAGCGAAAACACGCTGATGTACCACCGATCTCCGAGTACCGCCACCGCCAAATGGTGTTTATAAATAGCACGCCGTTAGTATGACGAAGAACGTGCCTTCTGTGGAGGAGTCGTTTCGCGCTGCGCGCTGGGGATCGATTGGTCGTAAGTACGACTCCCGGTGACGGAACTCTTTCTTCTAGTTTTTTCTTTGCCATATGTTAGTATTTATATTTTACAACGTCATATCCGTGACAGAAATGCGTCAGTGGAGCCGTGGTGGACCCCGGCATAAAACACTTTCGTGTTAAAAAGTTTACAAAAAAAAAAAACGCTCGCCACCGTACTTCACTTACTATGGCGTTGCATGCCTACTGCCAAGGTTGTGGATTCGATCCCTACTGGCGGCAAGCTGTCTTTCTTTCATCCAGTTTATTTTTTGTCTCATTATTACCGCACTTGAAATAACAACAGCAAGTAACACCTCTCCCCAGTGCTCCATATGGTGGATTCGTTTTGTTATGTCTAAGGAAAACGGGCCCTTCGATCTATTCTTCTTTCGTTCATTTCTGCAATCTGGGCATTTTAAGAAATTATGTCGCAACACTACCTCGCTGCGCTCAACTGATTCTTGCCGTGACGTAGCCTTCCCTTCGACCTGTTTTCGCGTGAACATCGAACAAAAGTCTGTACGTGTGACAAGTCCCTCGTATTCTGGCTCTCCATCCGAGTACGCTGTCGACGCGATTCGCAACTGTGACGCACTGCACGGAATTAGTCGTCGAGAACTCGAGTGCGTACGGTTCGCAATTCTCGCTCGCAGCGCGAAACAAACGCGTGCGCTCGCTCGCTCAAATGTCGGGGCCCTTAATTCGGTGGAAATCGAAATTCAATCTAAACTCCAGACAATGTATCGGCCAGATTTAATCAGTTTGCGGCGTAATTTCCTTCCTTTTCTTTTTTACCTCCCGCGTTACACTCAAGCGATGTATAGTCGTGCGAGAGATGAAAAGATGGCAGGGGGAGTGTATTGGCTTGTGAGGGGGAGTATTGGAACGTGGGAGTGTGAGTAACTGGGAGGGGAGTATGGGCTAGGGAAAGGGAGTATTATGAACATGGGAGGGGAGTAAGTTGAGTGGGGGAGTAAGCTGGGAGAGGGAGTATTGTGAAGGTGGGAGTGGAAGTACGTGCTTGGGAGAGGGAGTATTGTGAGCATAGGAGGGGGTGTAAACTAAGTTGGGGAGTGAGCTGGGAGGGAGAGGATGCGCTGGGGAGGGAGACTATTGCGATTTTGGGAGTGAGAGTATGCTTGAAAATGGAGGGGGGATGTGGAGGCAACGTGCGAATTCGGAACTCCATTTGAAAAGATGGCTACGTCTCCTAGATAACGACCGTGCAGAGAGGAACTCGTTTGTTCTGTTTCTATCATTATCTCGTATAACCTACGTAGATGAAAAGCGGCGGCTAGACGGCTGCTTGATTGGAAAGTGGGTAATTGTATATGCGACGCTGGCTGTCTGTCATCGCGCTTTTTTTTTCTTTTTGAGAGCGTCGCTGAATCCCCGAGCTTAATTAGGAACTCGAAGCAGCGTGACAGCTTTGCGAGTGCTTGCTGCTCGACCTTTCGCGTCGAAAATTATTTAGACGTGTTGTGACAGCGACTTTGGAGGAATTGGGGATGAGATTCAAGCGAAGAGCCTAAAAGAACTTGCCCCGGGATTAGAGACGAGCGCGTCGCGCTTCAAAGAATGTTTTGTGACGGCGATTAAGGAAGAAAGCCTCCACCCCCCCTTCCCTACTTACGAATGGAATGCGACACCCGCCGTCTCCGAAGCGGCGAGATAATTGCGACAATTCTGTCGAGAAACTGTTAGAAATAGGGTTACACATTTAAGCTCACATTTGTCGTACCTGGGAAGATAAGGACTGACGCGATGCGCGGTTGATTTGTTAGGTGTTTTTGTAGGAGTGTTTTACTAATAGGCATGTTTTTTCGAAACAGACTCAACGAGGAATTTCGCTGTCAAACAATACGCTGGTTCTGCGACACTTGCGGGTTCTGACTCTTGAACTACCCAGGGATGTAGCGGAGATTTGTCCTATTGATGCTTTCATATTAACTCTTAAAATCTCTCTCTCTCTCTCTCTGTGTGTGTGTGTGGGTGTGTGTGTGTGTGTTGTGTGTGTGGTGTGTTGTGTGTGTGTGTGTTGTTGTGTGGGTGTGTGTGTGTGTGTGTGTGTGGTGTGTGCCCCCACGTGCGCGCGCGTGTGTGTGTGTGCGTGTGCGTGCGTGTCCGTTCATTCGTTCGTTTTACCGATAGAGAGAGAAAGCTCTTTAATGAAAACAGAAAATTCTACCGGCGCATATGAAGGCACCTACATGCTACTCTGTATAGGGAAGGGGATTGAGAACAGAAAGGCCGATGGTTTACGTATGCCCAGTTGGCTTTCCTACAAACACAGTTCTTAACCTAATAAAACTGCCAGCGTTGGCAAACGCATTATGCGGAAGTTGAGGCACTTGAATTCAATCTGAAAACAAATGACACAAAGAAAATAAATGAGATTGAATATTCAAATTCCCGTGCAAACGTTTGTTTTCTAATGAGCTGCGGGAAATATCGCTGCAAGTGTGACCGCGGAGATGCCACGAACAAAAGAAGGGGAATTGATCGACAGCTCGTTTCCTTTGTTAGACTCAACCTAATAAAACGAACGGGCAATCAAGCGAAGGAAAGTATAGGGCACAATGTTTGCAGTCTTTAACTGTAGTGTATTAATTACGACCTACCTGCTGACAACACGTTCTCTAACCAAGTGCTCACCTGTTTCCCTCCTTTGCAGATCCGCGAGCACATGACCCCCGTGGAGGCGATGGCATCGCTTATCGCGGCCGTCACTCACGATCTGGACCACCCCGGGGTCAACCAGCCGTTCCTTATCGCTACCCCAACCACCTGGCTGCACTATACAATGTGAGTGTTCTACTTGATGTGACTTTCACTGGGAAGTTTTACCGCGACGATTGCAGCGGCGCTTACCGTGACGTGTAATTTCAGGCTTGCTGTCAGGCTTACTTTGACGCTGACACTAGTGCATGCCGTGACTTTTCATTTCACGCTTACTTGACACTGGCCGTGACGTTCGCCGTGGTAACTACTGTGACGCTTGCCCGTGATACTGTCGTGACGTTTCATTTCAGGCTTCCTGTGCAATAGGTAAATGACTGACGTTCTGTTAGGTCTTTAGGTAGTTTTGCGGTATGAGTGAATAATTGTTGCGAGATAATTGGTGCGAGATATTGGAATGGTGAAGTTCTTAAGGTCACTGATCGCAATGGTGTGGGTATTTTGGTAAGCAGTTTTTACCGATGCACACAATATAATGGTATGCGCGATTGTGGATAGCAAAACGAGAACGGGGTAATCAGCGCAGCGTTTCACGGAGGTATCTTAAGTAATGGGTAAGCGAATGTAATCGAATTCGTTCTTTTACGCAAACTTTCAACGTAAATATGACAATTTCTGCAAAGCCGAGCTTACTTTAGTACAACTAGGTCTAGACTTTCACCAGCGCAACGTGTGACCATAAAGAAAGAATTAAGGAAGTCATGAATTTTGGAATGCCTAGCTGCCTACCGCTCTTTGTCGGGGAAATAGATGTCTGCCTCTTCGGGAAGCTTAGAAGCCTGAATAACACTCTTGCAGTCGATATTTAACCTTTTGAGACGCCACCTATAAAGAACTGTCTTTAAATGCGTCAAATTTACACAATTTCAAGGCACTCTATATTCTATTTTAACAAAAAATATGCCATAGTACATTGATTTATGTGTGTTATAGTAATTAATCCTAATTAAATTGTAGTTAAATAACTATTATCCTGAAGTCATTCATGCTCTGTTTTTTGCATAAATAGAATCAAACCTTTGGCTAGATATTCAGCGCAAATTCGTGTTCGGTTATGTCCATTTCGAGTAAAGAAAAATTACACTTTTGTCGTGGTTCGCGGGAAGGGGCTCGTCGAACTACTCGTCGACTTCAGCAAAGTGATTTCAACAAAGTACTTCAACAAAGTGACTTCAGCAAAGTACTTCAGCAAAGTGACTATATTCCGCAGTGCACTGCACAAAATGAGGACACATTTATTGCGCAGGAGGTTCAATTTATAGATAGGTCAATCTATCTTGCGCTCTCTCAGCCACTAGTCGACACAATTAGCAAAAATAAGTGGTGTAGACAATTGTGCACAAAGCGTGTCAAAGGGTTAAAAGAATGTTGCAACAACATTTTTAAAAATGCGCATTTTAAGTACCCGCGGGTTTCGCTAACGACAACACGTCCCACGGCTTACTTGGTACTCCGATTCTTTTTTTTTTCCTGTCTTTAGAATTTCTCGGTGCTAGAGAACCATCATTGGCGTTCTGCCGTGTCCTGCCTGCGTCAGTCTGGGATTTTCGATCACCTGGCCACTTCTGTATGGTGAGTACCCTATGCACGTTACTTATCGTGGTTGTCTGCAGACTAAGCGAAGTCAGTTGCAATTTCCCACGTCGATACGGAGGTCGCAATGCGTCAGGGTTTCCTGCACGAGCTGTATAAAAACTGGAGGCGACCCCTAATTCTCTACTTGGGTTTCTGGGAGTGGGACTTACACCTGCGCGTTCGTGTGGCCTGGTGTATCCATTGGTTAAAATTAGTGTTTCGTCACACTGCCGAAGCGGATCTCGGAGTCCATGTAGAAACAAGCGCGTGGTTGGGATGTGCTCCGCCAGGAGCCGCAACAATCCGAGCTGCTCGCAAGAAAAATGTCTGTTTTTTCAATGAACCCATTCACCTAATTTTCATTACTTATCCTGACAGTTTATTGGCCCTTATCTTAAGTAAACGTACGCTCTCATATTATATGTATCCAATATAACTCCAAACTTGAACGATAGCATCAATTTCGTACCAGTTTTATATTCCAGAATTTTTGTGAATCTTCGGAAAACCGTAAGTGCTTGGAAGGGAACCAGGAGTGTCACTGATTGCTGGAGCCGCTTATGAAACACTTAACATAGATCATATTTCTACTTGCACCCTCCAGCAAGCGTGCCGCTGCGCATTAACTATCGGTGTACACTTTAACGCTATACTACAAGAATTTACGCGTTCAAGTTTTACGATGCAGACGCACGCATGTTGCAAATGTGGTGTTCTGGTGGCTCATCAGTTAGTATAAGCAGTTGATGTTTAGTGTCCGATGCTTTGCTTCCTACTCGGTCTTTTTCAAGTCTTTGTTTCTTGTTTTTACTAACATGAATCTCTCAAGCTGTCCTTTTTGCCACGTGCAATTGCCACGAGCTTTCCAGGTCTTCACAAGACCTGTCAATAGCAAGGACTATCATTATCATTATCATTTAGCAAGGCCGCTGCCAGCATGCTTTCTCGATTTCTTTTTCTTAACTCTGTCAAGCTTGAACTCCGTAAACGGAATCTGTGATGTATGGTGTCGAAGCACGATGTATTTCTCATCGTGATCTAATTCCGTGCAGGGATGAAATTGAAGAACAAATTCGAAGCCTCATCCTGGCAACGGACATCACTCGGCAGCAGGAGTTCCTGTCCAGGTTCAAGGTAAGACTTTCATTGCCCCTTTAATAGTGCTGTTATTTTTAATTGCTTCGCCCCGCCACGGTGGTCTAGTGGTTATGGCGCTCGACTGCTGACCCGATGGTCGCGGGATCGAATCCCGGCCCCAGCGGCTGCATTTTCGATGGAGGCGAAAATGTTTGAGGCCCGTGTACTTAGATTTAGGTGCACGTTAAAGAACCCCAGGTGGTCGAAATGTCCGGAGCCCTCCACTACGGCGTCTCTCATAATCATATGGTGGTTTTGGACGTTAAACCCCAGATATTATTATTTTTAATTGCTTCACCTATTCAGAAATATTGCGAGCCACTAGCTAAGCCCAAGCCAGAGGGGCTGCAGTACGAAATTAAAAAGGCAGAAGTGCAGTAGTGTAGATAAAAAAAGTACTCAGCTTGCGCTAGTGGTGCCAGGCTGGAACCAGCTGCGGAGCTAGTGTTCGACCTAGCTACGTTTTGCTAGCAATGCCAAGCTTTTGCTAGTGATGATAAGTTTTTGCTAGTAGTAATAAGTAAGGCTAGACTTAGGGTGGTTGAGACACAGTTTCAGTTAAATTCTTTTCGCCTAATTTCTCCGGAGCTGTCAGACATGCCTAGCTATTTGCCTGCTTGAAGAATTAGTATGAATGGTTCTTTTATGCAATTTTTTACGCCTTGAATTTACACAGCGATACTTGGAGAACAACGTGCTCGACATGGCAGACAAGGAATACCGTCACTTCATTCTCCAGGTACGTACTCATAGACCAAAGCCAGTGTTTGCGCAGTTACTTCCCATGATGCTCCCATTATTGTTTTTTTTAATACCGTGACTTGAGATTGAACTTGTGTAAACAGAATCTAACCTTTAGAAATTCCTGTGAAGTTTTGTGATGTTGATATGTCGCGGTTTTTTAGGACTTTTTAAAGGGACACTGAAGAGGAGCAATGAATTCGTTTGAATTGATAACGTGTGCTCGGAGAACTCTTGTGTAGTTTATTTCACCACCATAGGTTTATTATTAGAGAAGAAAACCAAGTTCAAAGTTTCGTTTTTAAATTTCGCGCCAAACTTTGTAATTTGTGACGTAAAAGATTTCAAAGAGCATTTAACGTATTTTGGCGCCACTGGCTCGACGAAATTTCCACAAACTCGTTATGTCAAGTCTCTGGCCCCCTCAGAGGACAATGTACTTCGATTTAACCGATTAGGAACTACGTAGGCCCAAGCAGGTGCCGTCAAAATATGTGACGTCACGGCAAATGGTGCGGGAATTCTAAGGTGGCGTCGCCACCTGTATTTTCTTTTTTCGCGTCTTCTCGCAGCAAGCGTGCTGTTTTTGGTATCGTGAAAGACTACTTTACTAATGCGAGAAAAATTGTTTTGCTCTTTAGTGTCCCTTTAACCGTCAATCATTTCACGGGTATGTTCCTTAGAGAAGTGAAGGCTTTCGCTAAACTAATCAGAGGCACACTACATAAATCCTGACATACTTACGGTATGCGTCGTCATGGCACGTGTCTGCCTTGTTTGTCTTAATTTTTAAAATGGGCATGCCATGTGAACAGGCGGTGACAGATGCGAACGCACTGTTCTATTTGTGTTGGCCACGGTGTCTAGAATTCTGGTATATAAGTTATCCGCGTTACTTTAAAAGCGATCGATCGTTTAATCTTGGAGCTTTTATGCCATGCACAGATTGCTCTGAAGTGCGCCGACTTGGGAAACCCCTGCCGTCCCTGGGATATCAGCCACCGGTGGAGCCTGCAAGTCTGCAAAGAGTTCTACAGGCAAGGTACGATGACACACCGAGCTTGTAAAGTGACCGCGTGACCTAAACCACTGCTTCATCGCTCTGGTGCATGGGACGACAGTTTTAGTGGACAGATTGGTTACGAGTAGCAGCATCTACCTTGTCACATAAGCTGAATAATTGAACAGCTTGAGAATGGTTACGAGCAGTAGTGGCATTTAGACGTTGTCTAAATAGAGGGGATTTACTAACTTGTAATTATTTATCTCCACGAGCGCTATAACCGCCAGAGACATATTACGCAGGAAAAAAAAAAACGATAAACACAAGAAAATAAGAGGAAGACAGGAGCTCTCTAGCCAGTTGCGTACGACCGAAAAGCCCAACAAATAATTCTTTTAGAGCGCTATAACCATTTACTAGAATTCGACGATAAAAGTCCAGTTTATGTAGTAAATAAAATGTTACAGTTGACATGAATTATGATAATTTCATCCTCATGATCTGGGACAAACAAAGTGCCCGGTGATAATGCAGTGCTGATAACTGTTCAGCAGTACATGATATGTGGAAGCTTCATTGAATATTTGTCAATATGAACAGAAAAATATTTCTTCAACCTGGGACGAAACAATACGTGCTGGCTGCCTAACCACATGTATTTACTTGAACTTTGTGTGTTTCTTCTCAAAGCTTTCGCAATCAACCGAGTTCAGGCTTGTTATAAAGTTAGTGTTACCGTTTTTGCACTTGTCTCCCCATTAAGTTAGGAGGCTGACGCGTCACTTCCGTGATGCTGCCTTACATGGCTATTACTTCTCCTGCTAAGGTGACTTTTAGCCATGGTACTCAGGACTCACTAATCACTCGCCCTTATATGTTCCCAGGTGACTTTGAGAAACGGCTGAACATCCCAGTCACTCCAATCTGTGATATAGAGAGGACTACGGTAGCCAAGATACAAGCTGGTGAGTTTAGCCTGTCGCACATTTGAGTGAGTTACGCATGTTGCTCTCCGCGAAGTGACATTGTTGTCTAACGGCTTCTTGTTGAAGGCAATGCCCTTCTCCATTTTCGGTCGAGCACTGTTCCTAAAGTAAGATTTTTCTAAAATATGGTTACCTTAAACTGATTGCAGTAACATATCTTGTCAGGAAATGCACTATAAAAACTCTGACTCTCTTTTCATACATGTGCGTGTCACGTGTGTAGCACTTTAGAGAGGCACGTTGACTCTTTTTAGTAGAGCCGTGGGACGCACGACTTTCCAAAAGAGTCAACGCACGACTCTCCTAAACAGAGTCAATGTGCCTCTCTAAAGGAAGTGCTACACATTGACTCTCACATGTATAAAAGTAGAGTCAAAGGACACCCCTTTTTTAGAGTGTGGTGCTAGAGGCACTTACGGTTTTGTCAGTGTCTCTCTAATGTCAGTGGTAATGAGTTTAGAACCACCGATGTTACGAGGGCATAATTTGGTTGTTGCAGTTATTTAATATTCTGTTTGCCTTTGCTGAGGTTATAGTTGCAACGAGACTACGCGTATTCATTCTGGTAAGTCGCTGTACACTCATGGGTTAGAGTTTCAATGTCTCATAACAAATAAGGCATGTTATACCTTTGTCGAGTGGTGGAGCATAAATAGACGTGAATTTTTTCTTGCATCGCGTACGTAATTTCAAGTAAACGCGATCAGAGTTCAGAAGCGCCGTCACGATGAACAGGGCCAAACGTGGCAGCGCTACACGCCGCGGGCGCGACACAATAAAAAAACACTCCCATGCTCCTTTCTGGGTCTTCGGTAACCCCAGCGTTGGTTTGACGTCACCAGGAGAACCTGTGACGTCAAAGGAAGATCGAAACGAGCGACGGCCTCATTTCGATCATCAAACGCGTGTAACTCCGCTTCACGGCACCATTTCGAAAAAGTCTCGCGGCCACATTTCGTTGTAAACTTGTGCACAACTACAACACACAGCTGAATTCGACCTCTGGGTGGTTTAGGGGCCCTTTAAGCTTCAGTCGGAATAGTGCATTGATTCCTTTCTTACTCGCTGTCACATGTCACCCGTTTCAGACTTCTACAAGTACGTGGTGAGCCCGCTGTTCGAGATCTGGGACCAGTTCCTGGACACGCCTCTGTCGCGCGAGCTGCTGCGCAACCTGTGGCTGAACCACGTCCAGTGGGAGAAAAGGTGGCCGCGGCCGACGACTCGGCCGCTTCGGCGTCCTTCGAGACGGACCTCAACGCTCCGCTTGCTTCGGAGGAGGACGAGGGCGACCTGCTAGACTTCGACGACGAAGACGACGAAGAGCTGCCGCCGCTTCTGCGGCGCCGCAGCGCCACGGTGGCCCGCTACTCCTGGATGGAAGAGACGTTGGGGTCGAGCGCTTGGGGACGACGCCACAGCATGCCGCTCAGCGTGCCCAAGCTGCCGTCGCGGACCGTCATCCGGCGCCGAAGGCAGTCGCTGCCCCTCGCGGTGGCCAAGGGCGCCGACGCCGCGGCAGCGACGGGACGCCTGCAGCCGCCGGAGGTCAGTCACATTCATTCCGAGTCAGTCACATTTCCCAACTCAGGCGTGTATCCGATTGGAGTTGACTGTGATGGTGATATGATTGGTGTTAAACGGCATATCTACATTTCAACGGGAAGCAGGAATAAAGGTAACAGAAAGGCAAAAGGCACGGAGCTTAACCAGATAAGCTTCCGGTCGGCTACTTTCCACTGGGGCATTGGAGAAGGGAAAGATAGACAGATGAGAGGGAGAGACAGGGAGAGGGAGGGAAGGGAAAAAGCGGGATGTTTAGGTAGTCCATAGGTAGACAGCACAAGACGCACCACATTTGGAGCGAAAACCGCAGGATGAGTGTTTTTTCCTTGTGCTTTCCTGGTCTTTTGCATTCCTTGTTAGTCGACTGTCAACCTAGCTAATTAATTAGTTAATAATTCAGTTTTACTTTTCGTCTGTAAACAATTACGCAGGCATTCCGTAGAGCCGTAAACGATGACAAGTATTGGGTCTATATTCAGGTTGTTTTAGCAAGTAACCGCCAAGGCATGAGGAAGTTACTGCCACTGACCATTGTCAAGGTGAAAAGATGCGCCGAGACGTTTCGGGACTCGTTCGGTGTCCGTGATCGCGGTCTACAAATGTCTCTACACCGTGACTTGTTCAGTGACCGTATCCTCTTCATCTTGTTGCTTGAATGGATAGACATTCAAAACTTACTGTGTACTGGAGGCCTAGCTCGCTGTACATGATCTTGAGGACAACATTGCAACATTTTAAGAAACGCGGACAAACGAACAACGATACCACAACACAGCGCTTGTGTAGTAGCACTATTTGTTTTACCGTGTTTACGCTACTGTCCTCATGTTCCTCTATCATTCTTCCACCTCGCAGGAGAGGCCCTCGTCGCCGGCACTGTCGGCCGAGAACCTGCAGCCGACGACGAGTCTGCTGTCGCTGTCCAGCACCCACGAAGGGCGCCCATCAGCACGGTGCTCCAGAGGGTGTCCCGGGAGAGCGAGCGCCGCTTCCTCGTGCACCAGCCCATCTCGTACCCGCCGTACCGACGGACCTCGGAGCCGTTCGTGTCGACCCCTTCGAAGCGGGCCTTCCCGCGACGCTCCGAGTCCGTGTTCGCCTTCTCCTCATCAATGGAGGTCGAACTTGGCGACGGCGAAGACAAGGAAGCCGGAAGTGGTGACGAGAGTAAGGAGAAGCAGACGACGGCGAAGACGAAAGAGCAGACGACGGCAGCAGGAGGACAGGACGGCGAGGACAAGACTACGGCTGAGGAAGACGGACAGGGAGATCGGGAACCAACCGCTGCGGAAGAGGAGCATGCTCAAGAGGATGACACGTCGGACCGGGCGCGAGAAGGTGACTCTTCGGGCTCAAAGACTTGCGAGAACGGTTGCGGAACGCCCTCGCCGCCGCCGTCTGGAGTGACGTCGCCCGCAGGAAGTGACGTCATGACGCGAGCGAACGCTGGTAGTGGTGACGTCGTGGTGGTGGTTCGCGGTCTTCCACAGCCGTGGTTCGGGAACGCGGAGAGGGCGACTTGACGTCGGGGAGTTCGCGGGCGAAGCCGCCTGCTCAAACGAAGCGAGCTCGCCTGCAACGCACTCCGGCGCAACTCGCGAACAGGACGCGTGGTGAGTAGGATAACATGGTTACACGAATGTTTTTTTAAGCACTCCTCAGACTTTCTTCGTTGACAATTCAAAACGCACTGATCACCTGACACCTTTTTCTGCACTCATGCCGACGGGTTTTTCATTCTCTTAAGACAATCACAAATAACAAATGTACATTTATCCTGTCTAAGAGGATGACAAATAGGCATGGATGCCTGACAGAGCGTCATACCCATTTCTATACACGCATCACTAAACAACAAAGGAGGTTACATAAGCTTAAAAGGCAAAATGTATGCATAATACAAAACGACCATACTACACATTGGGATACGTTGTTCACTGCATCTGGCTACACTGGGTCTTGTGGCATTTGCCTCGTTAGGTAATGTGGTTGTGCCAACCCACAAAGCCCTGCACTGCGTCCTGTTAAGCGTAGTATTATAGAAACACTCAGTGGGAGAAAAAAAACAGATTTAGTCAGCTGCCTCTCACTGGGATGTGGGTGAATACGTCAGATAGGGAGGCAGAGATGCTACAAGACTAACGATGCTGTAATACAATGAGCTACAACACATTGCAAAAACGTAGGCGTTGTGCGCAGGCAGCACACGCAGTTCGAGTTATCCGCCATCACTTAATCCAGTGTTTTCTTTTTCGTATTTGTCCATTATGACTACAAACATTTTTTCCTACCCTCAGCACCGCCATCGGTCGTACCCACCACGTCGTCACCCAAGGCGACGTTCACAATCGAGCCGCCGCCGAGCGAGGGCACATCTTTGGGCCGAAAGTGCAAGGGTATGGAGGCGACCACGTCGCTGGACGATAACGAGGACGTACCGATGCCGTCGTGGTCGCATCGCTTCAGCCTAACCAACGAGCGAGAAGCGCACCAGATCGAGTTCGACCATCCGCCCGAGGCCTCGTGGAGAAACTGCGCAAGGTGCGAGCTTCCGTCTCTGTATTTTATTGCGATACTAGTTATAGGGACGCTCCATGAGAAAATTTGTCGACGCCGTCGTCGTCGCCGTGATGTTCTGTGAATGGATGAAGTGCGATAAGATCCTACTGCGTCTCTCGTTCAGTACGCAGTGGAATTGAGAGAATGCATGCGAGAGGGTATGAGGGAAGAAACGCATAGCGCGCCATCGTGGGGCATAGGAGCAGCAGAGCGTGCGTCTCTGTTAGTGATCGCGCCATGTGGAGGTCAAGTCATAAAAGCCAATGCCCTCTGCGCTGCACAGGTAGTGAAAGACGACGCGCGCGCCCACTCTTCTGAGTAATCAGCAGTGGCTTCGAGGGTTCAGCTATAAGTTGGGTCAGTGAAATGTGTAAGTCCGCGTGTCTCGCGCTTGGATTTCGTCGTTGTTTACGTGGCCTCCATGACTCGCTCCGGCAGCGCGCTACCGGAACCAATCGCAGAGGCCACGATACGGAAACAAAGAGACGCCTAGCCATCCAGGACAACCTTTTGACAACCGTATATACTACGGAGTTTTGTATATTCCTAAGGAACGAAGCGTCTTCATTAATTTCTCAGCCTAAAAACAAAAAAAACCACATTACGGGTAGTAATAATTCAACTATTTCTTGGCGCTAACGCATTTACTGCAAGAAGTCTCGCTAGCTTTCACAACGTTGCACATGCTGCATGAAACGGCGTGTAGTCTTGGGCGCCGGTGGATTTGTGCGGCTAATATCACACAAATCTACCCTCGCGTTTTCTCAAAGCTCGCGTTATCTCGAAGAAGTGAGATACCTCAGCACGTTCGCTCACTTCTGTTTGCGCTCTGCGTAACTTCAGCGTTGTGATGCTCGGGGCCGTCGAGTTAGTACGTGTCCGTGTCATACACCGTGGTCATTAATTTAATTAGCGTGCGAATTATTACTACGCGGTACAGGTCCGGTAAATGTTGGAACCTTTTATACTTGATTGAAGGATTAATTTCTTTCAGACAGAGGATTGCATGATATTCGGATCTTTCTTTTTTCAGCCAGCGAATTGAAGTTACAGACGATATGTCGCCTAATGGGGATTGTTTGCTGTATATGTTAACAGCTGCTTATAGACAAGAAAATGTAACAGAAAGTGCAGAACCAGTATGAAAATACACTTTAGAAATTAATACAGATGTGCAAATATAATACCTCGTGCACATAATGCAAATCTACACAAAGGTCAGAACACAAATTCGTAACAGAATAATACAATGCTCTGTTTGGTGAACTTATAGAAGTTTTTCATCTTTATAAGTCAAGTTAAGCCTTGCTGCGCCGTCTGCGGTGTACAAGAACGTGTATATTTTCGCTTAAAACACTTTGAAAAGGGCGTTTTGAGTTACGGGTTCTGTGTTCTTGCTCATTTTGCCGAAAATATAATTGTAGGGTTGCAATTGTTAACGTTGCAGTTCGCACTATACCGCGCGGTTTATACAAAACTAAAAAAAGGAACTTCTATTTCGTTTAGCGGAAGCACTGTAAGGAACAATAGTCAGTTGACCCTTTATGCGAGTCCGAACTGCCACGATATATCCTTTAAGGGACACGTGAACTCACTCTGTGAACGTTATACTCTCGTCGGAGAGTCGTGGACCCTAAAGAGATCCCGTGCCTCTTTATAAAAAAGTCACATACGTGAAAAGCCGGGACTCGACAAAAAGCGTAGCTCATAATCTTGGTTTTCCTTAGAGTCAGCTAGCTGCCGCCATTAAAGCCGAACTCACATTTGCGTCGCCATCTTTACCGGAACAACCGGAGGAGTTCGGCACCGACTTCACTGGGCCTCGAGCGACGGTGTCTTCCTGGCGACCCCGCCATGTGGCCGGCGCGTTTCCGAGACCGAAGTGCTCTTCCGGCTTGCGGCCTGGTCGTGCACTGCGGCGCCGCTCTTCCATGCCGTCCGAGATCAGCAGCTCATTCCGTAAGCTTAGTGTTTTGTTTTTAAGCGAAGATTTTATAACTCACAGACATCACTGGCGGCGTCATCATACGCGAGAACCCAGTGCCGGCAGTGTACAGAAATGGCGCCCTGAAAGGAGCGGCCGGTCACGTGCACGTTCTGTATGCACCGTTTTCGAGTACACACACACCACAGATTTATATATATATATATAATATATATATATATATTATATAAATATATATATATATATATATATGTAATATATAATATATATAGTAGTGTGGAAAAGAATCACGCGGACCCCGATAGAATAAGTAAGAAAACTACACTTTCGTTGATTCGGCACTGTATATTTTCACTAACGTTTCGTCTGTGGAACAGACTTTGTCAAAAGTCTGGTCCACCAGACGAAACGTTAGTGAAAATACAGTGCCGAATCAACGAAAGTCGTAGTTTCTTTCTTCACTATATATATATATATATATATATATATATATATATATATATATATATATATACACACCACACAGACACACACACACACACACATACGTAACATCACAAACTTTTTTGATCTGTGGCGCCATGGTGAAGTCATTGTGTGAAATCATCGCTTGCTCGGAGGTCACGTGGTTCTTTTTTATCTCCGTGAGCGGATGCGGACGGACGCCAGAAAAACAAGGAGGTGTGCCATTTACGGTTGCGCTGAGAACTCTGGTACTGAGGTCATTTGATAATTACGATTATTCGCAAAAGTGTTTCAGCGCCCGTTTAAGTTATTCCTGGGCCAGGTCATAATCAAGCGGCCGTGGTAGCTGCCGGGAGACGCGGTCTCTCCGTTAGTTCCTAGGTGGGAGCCCAGCCCAGCAGTGTGCCTGAAATAATTCAAGTTGTTCCTCTCTCTTTCTCTCTTTGAAAGGGAGTTCCAAAGTTTTGCTGTACAGCGGTAGTAATGAAAGCTGTGGCCCAAAAATTTGCAAGGAATTTAAAGATAGACGCTGGTTGCATTGGAGGTCAAAATTAGTTTTAAATTGTATTAAGTAGTTTTTGTTTGCGTGTTTTTTTTTTGATACTATGCACTTTTTGTTGAGATCTCTCTGAAGAGCATTGTAATTTGCGCGAAGATAGCTATTAAGTTCTTACAGAAGTGGAACTAAAATTGGAGCGTACAACAAAACAGATTTGTTATGTTTTTTCTATGTCTTTCGATGTACAAAATCGCCATTTATGAGCGGTTTTCTTTATACTAAAAAAATACAGATGCTTTAGGGTACTGATTCTAGTTCCAATTATGTAGATGCCAAAGTTACCATGTGTAAACTTTTGTTTGCTTTGTCCTATAGTTCCCCAGAAAAAGTACACAAAGATCCAAAAATGTTTTGAGAAAAACGCAGAGATCACCTAGGGGGGCACCAACATTGCCTGTCGAAGAAAGGACCAAAATTATTTTTGAAACCACGAGTGCCCAAGTGTGATAAATTTTTGAAAGATAAGCAAGTCTGTACGTATCGGATGATTGCACATCCCAAAATCGAAATTCTCGACCAAACGAAGTCTTAACCCGTTTTAAGTTGCAACCGGTATATAAGTAAAGTGAGGCACGAATGGAGAGCCTGCCTATTTACGGATAATAGTTTCGGCCAAGCGAGGCCTCGCTCATCTGTTGAAAGCTTTTCGACAAAACTTAAGCGCTTGATTATGAATGTAGTCTTGTGGTTCAAATGAATGTAATATGTACGCAGTTTACAAGGATAGATCAAAAGAAGTTCAAAGAACCTTGTTCGACTTGCGTGCCTGAAACGAAAGAACCCTACTGAGGAATCCGCGTGTAATTGGCTCCAATAGCATGCATTTGCAAAAAGAATGTAGACCGTTGAACGTAGTAGCTGCACAGGGCAGCTTGCTGTCCTCACCATAGAGATTCCTATAATTAACTAGGGGACTCTGGCGCTGCGATCGTTCAGCTACCATGGGAATGATGGGTACTACACAAATTTGCCTAGTCTTCGTGCTTGCGGCTTCAAACGTACTGTGGCTTTGTTTATTGCTGTGTTTGGCGTTCGTTTTCGATAAAAGAATAGACCGTTGTGAACTTCGTGACCAGGTTTGATTTGGTGAGCCTAAAAAAGTTAAAGTGGTGAAGTGGAACTGATGACTTTTGCTAAACTTCGTTTTGCGACAAAGCGGATGCAGGCGACGCGCAGCCAAACGGAGCCGAAAGAACGAAGTTTAGACAAATCCGTGTACTACCCATCATTCCCATGCTGGCTGAAGCGTCATTCGTTGCAGCTCCCAGACACTAGCGCCAGAGTTCCCTCTAAGTATTGTAGGAAACTCTATGGTTCTCACTAAATTGTCTCCATATTAAATACGTGAGTCCGTCCGTCACATAAGACGATCGAAGTTATAAAGAAAAAAAAATGCAAAAACATTCACCGACGATAACCATACTGCCCAATGCATATTCTGAGCGCAGCTGCTTAGGTGCTTTGATTTGCCATAAGTTGAGCAAATGCGCATGCGTCAAGGCAACGCGGCGCGGCACGGCGCGGCGCTAGTTGCAGTATAGAAGGCTAGGTTTTCGCGCCAACGTTACCTCGTGAACCTAGCGTCGCCAACGTCCGCCGCCGCTGGCTGACGCGAACGCTGCGCTGGACTATAAAGGGCCCCTAAAGGGGTATTCAGACGGGGGAGAAATGCTCGGGGGATAAGGCGCAGCCTAGTGACGTCAGCTCGCGAGGAGAAGTCTCCACAAATGCCCCCACTCACACGGACGAGGCGAACGGAGGGGGAGACCAGTGTTACTAGACTACTCTGGTGGCTTGCACCACCCGTTTGACGAGCTGCTGACGACCATGCGGGTGCAGACTGTACACCCGCGCCGCTCTCTGCAGGAGCAAGTGCAACAATGTGGCCAAACAAGCCCGAAATTTCGCCATATCCACCGCCGGGGGATCGTTTGTCCTTTCGGGGAAAAGGTCCCCTTCTCCCTCGAGGAGGCGCGGGGGGATCACACCCACTCGCTAATCCGTGACGTCGCGGTCACGTGATCCGCAATCCCCCCGTCTCCCCCGAGCATTTCTCCCCCGTCTGAATACCCCTTAAGAGTCCGCTCGAGCGTTCCACACACATAGTGCCCCTTCGGTCGACGCACGTATTCTTCTCCCAAGCCTCGCAGGTCAACCTACTTTCTCGTGCCCGTGCGCGAGAGCATGAGTCGCGCTGTCACAAGAAGTGCGAGCAGGCACGAGGCATTTCAGACGCTAACACAGCGGCTCGCTGGGTCTCATGGTGGAGAACTCCTTGGAGCAGCCTCTCTTTCATCCTCGTTCGCTCTGTCGGTTACTCCGACAACAACGGCGACGCCCCTGTACGAGTAACGGGTGCCTAAGAGCTCGCTCTAAAGATTCATGACCACCCGTCGCTAGAGCCGATGTTTCGACAAGCGGACTTGTCTTGATCAAGGCTGCAACTGTCTTCAGCTGCGGCTGCAGCCTTGAAGAAGAGGAAGACCGCTTGTCTAGACGTCGGCTCCAGCGAGATCTCGCGTTCACGAATAGGCAGTGGTTAAGACACTTGTCTTCACAGGCTTGGGTTCAGACCCCAGCACCGGCAAGAAGATCTACTTTGTTTTATACATTTCTTTCTTTGTAGCGGCGATCGTCTTACTTGACGGACAGACATAGTTATCACGTTGGGTCAGCATAGAAATGCTTACACATTTGAAACTCACAAGGCCCCGTATGCATTCGCAAAGGCGTGCGCAGGATTCCTCATTAGGAGAGGTGAAGTCTCATCGCACCGCACCCACCCCCCCCTACCCCTGTTTGTCAAGTTCGAAAAAAAAACATGGCTGATCCCTCCGTCATAGGAATCGGTATAACACGAAAGTGAAACGTGTCTCCACAGAAGTAGTGCTTATTGTGTAGTGATATATGAGAGCTTGTACAAGTCTATTCGTGTTTGGCAGCTATAGCAGCGTTTGACGTGGATGCAACCATGTTGACAGCATGTCTCTATCGCGACGACTAACGCCCATGATCATTATTAAACCGTTGTGGTAGCTGACAGTGTGAACATATATTTGGACACAGCGAATCGTGAATCCCGCGTAAGGATGATATCAACAAGCTCGTAATCAACACTGGTACCCGGTATGCGCTTCTTCAAAGCGTCGTCAATTAGGGAGAGAAATGGCACGGTGTGCGCTTTCTAGTAATGGGTAGCCGACGCCTGTGATCATGCATACATCACACACTGCGCTTCAGCAATACGGGAGGTAGAGGTTAGTAGCCTAAGCCGCAAACGCGTGCGTCCCGCTGGCCCCTGTCTCGCAGGCGTGGCTCTCGCTCCACCAAGTCACGACATTCGTCCGTCGAAATCGCGTCCTTTCTGCAACGCATATTGCAGCAGTTTTGTTAGTCGGTGCTCTCGCAATTGAAGCAGTCGGCCGCGGAGAAATCCCGTTGGTGCACGTGGAAACTGCACTACTCCGATGAGCCGACGCACGCTAACACGAAGCCAAAGGCAAAGAACGTAACTGCGTCAAGGGTGCCTCGGCGACGCCAGCGCGGCCAGTCTACCTCTCTGGTATTGAGACGCTTTAACCATTACCTCCGATATCGCGTGCAATCTCGGAGGAAGCGCTAGTAAGTGTCGATCGTGAAGCATTACTTCTTGTCACACCTCACAGACGGCGGCACCGCCCCGCTCCGCCCGCCGCGAAAGAGAATGTGTGAAAGATATAAGGCGCGTTCGCGCCGTGTCTAGCATCTCCCGAGTTAGCTTACTCGGTATAGCGTCGGGCGCTTGCCGTCGCGGCCGCAACGTCGTGGGTTCGATTCCCAGCGGGGTATCTTTTCCTTGGTTTTTTTCTTTCTCACCCGTTGGCGTCCATATTATCAACGTCATATCCGTGACGGATGTACTTGGTGGACCCCGGCATAAAACAGTTTCGTGTTAAAAAAACAAGCTCCGCAGTGGAGGTGAAATGAAGTTGATGCAGTGACGTGCTTCGCACCGCGGCCTGCCTTCGGTCTCCGGCTTTCCAGGGCATAGATGGGAGATAAACAGTTCCTGGAATGCGACATCAGGGCTCCTCGAGTGCCATTATCGTCAAAAACTTGCATGGCCATAACCTTGCACTGTACACAATGAAGGAACAGGCGCGACTGGATAAAGGTATGGGGACTTGGCGCCCCCCTCAGATTGGGGGAGGGGGACGCCTCCCCCTCCCCCGCAGCCCTGGTGCGCACGCCTATGTGGATTCGCCTAAAACGACTCGAAGGCGAAAGCCATCCAGTGTGATTATATTACGGTGCACTTTATATCACGCGATCGCCGTTTCTTTAGTGGAACGAGCACTGATTGACACCCTCGTTTCCCTTCTAAGCACTCCCGGTCAAGCAGTTACTTCCGGTTTTCCGAATATTCCGAACAAGTCTTCTAAAAAAATAAACAGCGATGGTTCTGTTTCAAGTTCATAGTTACGTTGGATACATATCATCGTGGCATAAATTTACTTAAGGTAACGGTCAGTTAACAGTCAGGATATTTAACGAAAACGAATTGATTGAGTTCCTTGGAATATGGTGCAGCTTTGATCGTCGTGGCACCTGGCGGAGGAGGTCTCAACCACGCGCTCTTTTTCTAAGTGGCCTCTAAGATTAGTGCAGAAGAACGCCGGCGTGCGACTGCAACTACCACACAACGAAGTCAAGTATTCGTCGTCTCCAATTCTTTTAAATGCGAATGCATTTCTTAGTCGGGCTATGTAAGGCATCCGGCGTTGTCCGCGCGCCTCTCCGCTCTCACTCCCTCTCCCATAGCAACAGCTGCGGGCGCGCGCGCTTATCCTCGCCCCTAGCAACCGGAGCAGGTGGTGCGGGCGGAGTAGCGGAGAGTGAGTGGAGAGGAGGAGCATGCTCTGGCGTCTGACGGCGCTCGCATCGCGGGAGCTCATCGGAGCTCCCGCGCGTGTGGAGAGAGGGTAGGTGCAGTGCTTCGCCGCTCCTTCTCTCGCCGTTCACTCTCTCTCTTTCCCTGCGCCACAGCCTCAATGCAGTGCGTTTGAAACGCGTTTGTAGCGTTTGTGCTGCCTTGGCACAGCCTGAAAACAGCGCGTTCTAAACGCGTTAGTGCTGCATTGAAGGCGGTGGCAACATCCCTGAGGTGATTACGAACGCACGTAGGAAGCGTTCGTTGAAAGAGGCGCCCAAAAGGGAGACAGTTGAGCGCGTCGATGTGTCCAGCTTTACGCCATTAAAATTACTGCGCCGTGTACTCTCGGCGCAAGAAATGCATTCGCATTTTTTCACGATTCCCTTCGGGGAGGTGGGGGCACTTTTTTTTGCTATAATTACGCGAACGCCTTAAAAACAAAGTTAACGCGCAACCGCGCGTTTCCATCTACGATGCTTGTGGGTGGTCTTGTGACTTTGTGTACAATTTCGCGTCGACGTTACCTCGCGTTATTACGAATTATAATCTTGGGCGAACGAGGCTCTGCTTACGAGCCAAACGTTTTTCGACCAATAAAAATGTGTTTGATTAGGATCGCAGTCTTTTGGCCTTCATCAACGTAAATATATTCGCGGTTAAGGTGGCGAGATCATAAAGAAGTTGAAAGAAGCCTTGTTCCACTTCTGCGTCTGAAACGTAACAACCCTACTAAGAGATCCACATGTAATTGGCTCTAACGGCAGGCAGTAGTTCTTGCAGTTTTACCAGTTGCACAACGCTGTGCCATAGCACCATCAGCGGTAGCGAGTATGACGAGAACTCGTCGTCTTATGAATGCGTAAGAATTTGTCAGCCTACCGAACGGGGAAACCTTCTGTCCGTCCTTCGGCAACGTAACAAGAAGCGCCCTTTACAAAATGGCGCACCTTGCACTAATGGTGCAAGGCTGGTGCAAGGCTGGAGCAAACAGCCGAGGTGGGCGGGCTTCCTTGTTTCCCTTTATTTTCCTCTTTCTTTCGCTTTCAGCCATTCATTCTCTCTGTCTTTCTCTTTATTTTGTCTCTCGCTTCTTTATATTTCGTTCTTTATCTCTATATCTAATCCTTTCAGTGTCTGTCTTTGTTTTTCTGTCTGTCTTGATCTCCGTTCTTTTTTCTTTTTTGATCTGTTTCTATGTCTCTCTGTCTTATTTCTTTGTCTTCTTATATATATATATTCTCTTTCTTACCTTTGTATGTCTTTACTTCTATTTTTCTTTCTCTCCTTCTGCGCTCGTTATCTTGCCCATC
Organism: Rhipicephalus sanguineus; assembly: GCF_013339695.2. Lineage (NCBI taxonomy): Eukaryota > Metazoa > Arthropoda > Arachnida > Ixodida > Ixodidae > Rhipicephalus > Rhipicephalus sanguineus. The sequence goes on from NW_023615491.1 coordinate 122,693, forward strand.
CGAGTTATTGCATCCATGCCGAAAGAATCAGCACAGCGGGAGAGCGCGTGCCGGGCGCCCTGTTCGGGGAACGAAGAAGAGGACGAATAGAGAGCGCGTTGGCAGAGATGATAGCTGTCGCAAACGCAAACCGGGGGTTTGCCGAGCTTAACAGCTCAGCTGTTTAAATCGTGTATAAACCGAAATAAATTCGTAAGGAAATACATTGGCGGCGTGGGGTTGGAATCAACTGCGAACGTAAAGGTCTAGCAACAACGCGTGGAGCGCTCTGGCCAAATTCGAAAACTTCCCGACTCGTGAGACATATAAGACTTTTTTGGCTTAAAACCCGCTCTAAGCTTTTCACTCTTGTTTCCGCCTCCGCGCAGATCTAGTCGCGCGGAGCTGGTGCGGCTGGCCGCTGCGTCGGCTCCGCCGCGGCTGGCTGGCTCGGCGGCCCGTGCAGCGCGAGCTCATCCGGCGCCACAGCATCGGATTCCTGGAGCCCGTGGCGCCAGTCGTCCGAGTCCGAGGACGGCGGCGGGTCGTGCGCCACCTCCACGGCGTGCAGCACGCGCCGCGGAAGCTGCGCCCCCCCGCCACAGCAGCACCCGCGCAGGCACTCCAGCATCACTCGAGGACGAGGACGAGACACGCGACCTGTTTTCTGCCTTTCGCCCGGCGCCGGCAGCCGCGTCGCCCGGATCGCTCAGGTAACGGATAGGATGGGATAGGGTAGGACAGGCCAGGACAGCAAGTATATCATAGGACAAGTTAGGTTAGGTTAGGTTTAGTATAGTAGGGTGAGATTATGATGGGTAGGGTAAAATGGGATATGGTATCGTTAGATAAGATAGACGGGCCAGGAGAGGCAAGGATAGGTAAGAACGGTTAGGTAAGGTTAGGTACGATATAGTGAGATATGATAGGTAGATAAAGGAGATAAAAGGGATTATAAGAGAGGACAGGTCAGGAGAGGAATCTATAAGGACAGGTTAAGATAGTGGGATATGAGTGTAGGAAAATGGATATGTATAGGATGGACAGGCCAAGAGAAAGATATGAGGACAGGTTAGGTTGGGTTAGGATAGATGTGATTATAGGGTAGGATAAAATGGGATATGTTTACATAGTATAATGGGACAGGCCAGGAGAGGAAAGGATATAATAGGACAGGTTAGAGTAGGTAGGATATGATAGGGTGCGATATGATAGGATAGGACTATATAGTAGCATCAGGTTTGAATAGGATGGGGTAGTTTTATGATATGGTATAACGAGATCGAACTGGATAGAATGGGATTGGATAGGGAGGACATGATATGAGCTGTCGGCACATAATAAGAAAGGATATGTTAGAATAGGATAGAAAGCAAGGATACGATAGGACATGGTAGGATAGGAAAGGACATATGATACGATACATTGGCATAGCCAGGGAGGGGGGAATTGAACTCTCGCCCCCCCGAAAATTTTCACTTTCGCATGTGTATATTAAACACACACATATACACGCACGTACAAACACACAGAAAGGGTGGTGTAAAACCCCCCCACCCCCGCTCCGTGAAAGATATTTCTGGCTATGCTCCTCATACGAAAGGATAGAATATAATTGGATACGACACCATAAGATAGAATATGATATTACATGGTGGGAAAGGACAGATACAGTAGTGAAGGATTGGTTGGCTTAAGATATATGATATCGAAATTTATGATAGGATAGTATAATAATAGGCTATTTTACGATATGACAGGACAGAATACTAGAGGAAAGAGCACTGTGCTCCAACGAGAAAAATTGCTTCAGGGGCCATCAGCCTTGGGAAAACACGTTAAGGGACTGAACGCTCTTGTTTTAATGTGCTATGACAGAAGCGGCAACAATGTTCACCAACAATTGAAGAATTCCTACTTGGAGATTTTCTCTTTTTTTTGTAGAAGCAACGGGAGCGTTGCAAAGAAGATTGTAAAAAATTAAAGTTGAACGCTCTAAGCAGAAGAAAATTGGCTGGCGGAGATTCTGATGGTTGTACGGCTGTACTTTAAACCGGAAAGTGTTTCCTCCCAACAGCATTCCTGCGAAGCATGGTCCTTTGCACTCAGTGTGTTAGGAATGCCTAGCAGACATGCGTGGGCAGGCATCGGTTTCGTGCGCGCCCCTTTGCCGAAGCAACTGGAGTCGGTGCACCTACGTTGGCAGAACAACGACTCTTTTCTCTCCAGTCGCTTGCCTATCCCTATAGATAACTGGAAGACGGAGACATATTCTTGTGCCAGACGATGCTAGGCCCCTATAGCGTATTCTTGCAACTGCGTTCCTGTAAAGCGTACTTCTTTGCATATATGCTATTAGGGTGGCAAAGCAAACTTGCGTGGGTAGGTATGTTCTCACGCGTGCGCCTTCGCTTGATAACGGCAGTCGACGAAATGCTATTAAGAGTCCGATGACTATATGCTCCGCAGTTGTTAGCGCATCCCGATAAATAACTGTAAGACGGTCACTCACCTTTCTGGTTGCCAGGTAATGCTCGGCGCCAGTAACGTATTCCTGCAACTAACTTGCTATAACGCGTGCTTTTTTGCAACGAAAACTTGCGTGGGCATGTGTTTTTTCACGCGTGCGCCTTCGCCTAGGCAACGGAAGTCGGTGAAATATTGTTGAGAGACCGAAGACTATATGCTTCGCAGTTTCTGCATATTCCGATCGGTATCGGGAGGACGAAGACAGCGCGCTTGTATATTGTCGGGCAGTAATTGACACCAATAGCGTATTCTTGACGTTACGTTCCTGTAAAGAGTGCTTTTCTGCATGCGATCTCCTTCCGAAGTGCAGCGAACATGCGCGGACAAGTATCTAGGTCGCAGACGCACCTTTCTCGCTGTGTGCTTAAATCTGTGCGTTTAGTTCTAGGACAGTGGATTACATGACGAAAGCAACGCATAAGAGAACTTATGCAAAACTGCTTTAAAAAACTCACAGGGTTTCTTACACGTTCGCCTAAGACGACTCGAAGGCGAAAGCCATATTTATCTTCTTTTTCCTCTCACTCGATGTATTGATACTCGCCGCCCCCTTCCGAAAGCTTTGTGCACCTCACCTGGTTTTGCACTGCCTCACTAATAAGCCCACCTTTGACCAAACGACGATGTCATGTGATGACGTCATCATGTGACGTCACGTTACGTGAAGTCATGACTTCATGAGGGCGTCTCAAATCTTGGCGAATTGTTATGTCCCGAGGACGTCATCACGTGATGGTGATTTTTTGCATCACTCGACGCCGCCGACGGGGAGTTTTTCGCGCTTGATGGGGCATCCAAGGCTTTCGCCTTAAAAGTTGTTGCATTCGTTCCATTACTGCTAGTCATGCAATTAATCAGCATAGTGACAGATGTTCACACGTTCAAACTGATGCAGTGCACGTCACGCTGTTTGTCGCCTCTGCGCCGAAAGTTTTCCTTGTCCGCAACCAACCTTTTTCTTTCTCTCTTTTAGACGACGTCGGGGGTCGCTGCCAGCTGACGTGCCCCTGCCGCTCATGGTGTGCACTGCGGAGAAGCCGCAGCAGCAAGGCAGTCGAAGGGTGGTCTCGAGAACCGGAGGTGCCAGCGATGCGTTGGACACCACGAGGAGGCGTGGTTCGACAGCGAGATACTGAGCGCCCTCATCGGTCCCTACGGCGCACTGCACGCATTGCAGGTGATAAAATGGTCTCTGTTACGTCATTTACTAGGAGAGTGTTCGTTAGCGCGATCTTGGATGCCGTATCACTCTGTGTTGGCACATTCCTTATGCAAAGCTGAGCAACGTGAGATAAGGAGTCAACAAGATGGCAGTTTGCAGCCTTTTTTTGACACTTGCAGGCATTTTATAAGAAAAAAAGGAGTCACAGGGTCCTTTATGCATTCTTCTAAGATTAAGATGACTCGAAGGAGAAAGCATCATTTTCTTCTCATTTGATTGCATTGATTTCCCCGCTCCCGAAAGCTTTCTGCACCTAGCGTCGTTTTGCACTGCCGGCGGGATCGGATGCTTCGCAAGCTTCCTGTATCTCACGTGCGTCCGGGATCGGCCTACTTTCGACCACGCGACGATGTCATGTGAGGACGTCTCGTTATGTGAGGTCACTATGACGGCATGATGACATCATAGTCGTCTTAACATATTTGCTCATATCTTTGCGCATACTATATTTACTCTTATGATCTCTCTGTCTTGGTGACACGTCCCATCTGTTATTGTGTTAAGATTTCGGATATAACTCCCGAACTCCTGTTCTTGAGGATTGAATATAACCTTAGTCGTGCATCGCGTTTGAATACACCTAAAGAACCTTACACTGCATTAAACACATTCAGTCATTTCCCTGGCTTACACAACAAGATTCCGCCACTACGCTACACATGTCCGAATAACTGTTTCCTCGCTCAGAACCTTCCTCGGCGTGGCTCGGCGGTGGTCTGGAACTGCTGAGTGGCCTGTGGCGTTCGCGCACCTTGCTTGGCTCGGACTGGTCGCCCACGCGCGCCGCCTCAGCCGGTGTCGGTGGCCGGTCGCTTCAAGCTTCAGCGGCAGGCCTGCTCCCTCGAGTCGACCGCGTCCAGTCGACGTGCTCGTCGGCCGCTGGCAGCGTGTTCAGCAGCCAACGCAGGGCTCCTTCCCGCAGGAGTTCTCCCTCTTCTCTTTTAGTTCGGGTGGGTTGAGACGTGCTCTGCATGCCTTTCCTGTCGTATCACTCGAGGTGTTATGGTCTACACTCCTTACGACTCAATGAGTTATTTTCTTCACCTATGAAAAGACTCAGGGGTTTTCTCATATACAGCAGCTGCCGTATGAATCGAGGAGTTGGGTTATAAACTTATAAAAAAAAGCTGATAGGATTTCTTATAACAGCTGTGTAGTCAGCTGAGCCATATCACTCAAGGAGTTATGTTATGCACCTATGAAAAACACAAAACGTTTTATCATACAACAGCTGAGTAGACAGCTGATCCTTATGGCTCAAGGAGTTATGGGCTTATGAAAAATCTAAAAGGTTTTCTCACGTAGCAGCTCAGTAGACAGCTGATCCTATAACTTGAGGAGTTGTTTTATACTCTTATAAAAATTGAAGGGTTTGCTGAAGGGTTTATAACAACAGCTATATAGTCAGTTGAGCCATATGACTTGAGGAGTTATGCACTTATGGAAAGCTGATGAATTTTCTCATATAACAGCAGCTGAGTAATCAACTGAGCCATATGACTCGAGGAGTTATGCTAGGGACTTATGAAAAAGCTGATAGATTTTCTCATATAAGAACAGCTGAGCTATGTGACTCAAGGAGTCATGTTATAAACTTATGAAAAAGCTGATGGGTTTTGCTATATAACAACAGCTTAGTAGTCGGCTGACCAAGACACAAGATGTTGTAAAACTCTGAGGGCTCTTTTCGTACAACAACAGCTGACATACTACTCTCCTGACACACTGGTGACATGTGTAATGCACCAACTGCTGCTCTTCAATCGTTGTTTCAAGCGTCCATTGACAAATTTACGCTGCATGGTCCAAATGCTATGCTTCTTGATGAGGCTCCCAGCTTAAATGTTTTGAGACAACTCAAGTGCGATGTGGATTTGAATCTGGTTTTGCGGCAGCACTGCCTCCGGTGAAGGTTTGTTGAAGGGCAGAGGAGCTTCACCTCATTAAAAACTGGCATTTCCATTAGCCACGTAGGCTTCCTACAGTACTAGCGGTCTGCTTTCATAATAAATGCGGGTTTCTTTCGACGTGGTTTCAGTGCTGTAGAAAACATTGCCTTGAAACGTTTTGTTGAAGAGCAGTGCAGCCTTAAAGCATTACAGTTAGTATTTCTAATTATTGGTGTGGTGTTGTGACTTGCATTTTGCTTATCAGTGTCTGGCTTCCTGCTGATGTTTGCACTGGCTACATTCGCTCTGTTTTCTACGCATTGCAAACTGCAAGTGATTATTCTCGTTGGTTAGCATTCCATTTTTTTAACCAACCGTTACTCTATGTGGTTCATCTGTCATTGCATACAGCTCGTGAGTGTTAAGTTAATATCTGCTTGCTTTCAAGCCATACAGCAGTTAGGTGCTTCTTTCCATGTAGGGTAGTAACCCACTTTTGCATCCATTTGACACCCTGCCATCCCTTTGCCATCAGGGTTAATATTTGTGCATACGCACAACGAAATTACATCAACATTTCTAACCATACATGTGCTGTCTTTTCTTTCGTGGCTAAAACAGGAGAGCTCTACTGCTGCGACGATGGTGGCGGGGTGACTAAGGCCACGCCGCACCAATCCTTGCAGGAGGAAGGAAAGAACAGCCAAGCTAATTCATGTGGCAAAACAACCTTCATGCCCGCACCTTTTACAAACGAGTCATCCGCATCACGTAGGAACACGAAACAAAAAAACAATATACATATATACATATATCACAGAGCAGCAACACACTGCCGAACAATGAAAAAAACACATCCGAAAGAGCGCCACATCCCTGGCGTGCTGTCACGTGGCAGTACAAAAACTATGCAAGCGCGGGAACAACGCGCGTCGCCGCCACTGCCGCCGCCAAGCCAAGCGACTAGCCAAGTCAAGCGACTAGCCAAGTCTTCTTCGAAGACGCGTTCTTGCCACGAGAGGGATTTCACTGCAACCAATCAACCAAGCCCAGTTAATCGTTCTACTACTACTAGTGTGTGATGCTCGGATCGTCGTCAGTGGCAAGCTCGGAACAGTGCGCGGAGTAGCTGCCGCAGTGGACTCGCGACCCGTTCGCGACATCCGGAGTCGCCGCATGCCACGGTCCGACCTCGACTGTGTGTCCTAACCCGTGACGCCGACTACTAACCGTCGGCGTGCAGTGGTCTGTGTTCTAATTTTCATCGTGTTTTGTTTGTGACGCCATATCAGACAAGAGACTGGATTTCGACTGTCGTAACGTCCCGATCGTTTGTGTTTTTTAACTTCCTTTCGTCTTTCGAGATAGTTCACATCCTCCTTACAGTATGTGTTTTTCTTTCTGGAGTGTGCTTGCACGTCTTCCTTCCTCGTATCCAGAGTGTGTGACCAGTTGTGACGTCCAGTTTTAACACGTGTATTGGTGTGTTTGAATAGTGACCTTCAGCACGTGGTGTCGTGTGACCTGATTTAAAAGTTTTTTTTCTTTTTCATTAAGATCAACAGGGTGTGTCAATGTGCTAGATTTGGGGGGGATCGTTACCTGCGCACTTTATTTCAAAATATTTTGTTTTCCGCTTCTTAGAATGAGACGGTTGTTGCGCTCCAGCCGAAATGCTACGATGCGGATTTTTGCGCGGCAAGCGATTCAGCGCGTCTGGCTTTGCCTGCTAGCTTTTCGTTTTACAATGCACATCGTAACTTTTTGAGCATGGGGTCACGTAATTCTAGGAACACAAGTAACAGTTGCACTTATTTTACGCCAGAGGAATAAGCACATCCCACCTTAGTTATTGATCAGTGATGTTTGTTTTTCATTCTCATAATTCATGATTTGTGCAGAGACGAGTACCTGAGCTTCAGCCATCAAATTTAAATCTTCATACTTCTGCATCGCGATAAAAACCTTGTGAGACGAGGTGTTTAGTGGGCTGATCAAATCGAGTGCTTAATCGCACTACGTAAAAGGAAAACACAGAAAAAAAAAACACAAGAGCAATTTGCAGGGTGTTATGCTAATGTCGTCTATGAGTTTTTCTGTGTTACGGAGGAGCAAGCTACAAATTCTAAAAGTGCTCCGCATTGATGATTTAGTACGAGGGGTAGTCTGTGGCTACAATTTTTGGCATGCTGAATCTGTAAAAAACTTTCGCTGTAGTATCGCCGATCTATCATCGCCAACACAACTGGTACTATGTTGCATCTCTTCTGGATTCAGATACATTGCATCGAATTTTCCCCGTTTGCTCAAAGTCTAACATGCATGAGTGTTGAAAAGCTCTGCAAAATGGTCCTTGGTCCACTATGTTTCACAATACCATTATTCAAGCTCTTCTTATTTCTTTTTGTGTGTGTTTATGTGTTTTAAGTTTGTTTCCCATTTCGTGGTTTAATTATTACCTTTTTTGTTCTTTCACCACTGTTCTCATATTGTGTTCACTTCAGTTGGTGCATTCTTACGTTATGATGTGTGTGTCTTTTTGAGTATTCTGGGATGCCCGAAGCAGCTCCTTTATAGAAGGTATGGGTTAACGGGTCACGAAAACTTTGTGCGCAAGTTTTCCTGCAGAATCACCAAGTTTCTTTCGGACTTTTTAAGCTGCCGATGACGTTGATACGACTATCGGTGTCGTTTCAGGTGAAGGAAATCTGCTAACATAAAGGTCACTTCTAGAAGATGCACATATGCCCTCTTACTTCAGGTGAAAAGGCCAATCACACAGATCGTGTATAAAGTGTACCACTACATCACATGCCCCAATTTGGCCATTGGGCTCACATGAACAACGCTTTCTCTATTCAGGTGAAAAGACCAATCGTGTAGTATGGCCCATTAGGCCAATGACGCGTAAAGTGCCCTGCTAAATGACATGACCGATTTCAGCTCTTTTCGCATGAACAATGTTTTCTGTATTTAGGTGAAAAGGCCAATAATGTGTAAACTGGCCCATTGCGCCAATTTTGCATAAAATGGCCAATGTGGCCAATCATGTGTAAAATGTTATGCTACATCACATGCTCCATTTTTGACTCTTGCGCTCAGATGAACAAGGCTTTCTCTATAAGCTTACAGGCGGTCATCTCTGCATGAAAGATGCAACGCGACCGCCCTGGAAAAGCGGGGTTGTAGGGACAGAGTGGCGGATATAGCAAAGAACTTCTGCAAACTAGAGTTGTCTTAGTGCCATAGACACTGTATCGAAAAATGTTACTGGGAGCTTATCTCTTGCTGGACCACTTGAGCATGAAGCTTTCCTCATGACCTGTCAAACGTTTTGAGATTTCATTAAATACAAAAACCTACCTCTTTAGAGATGAGGCGTGTCTGTGTGTCTTCTTTGCTATGCGCTTGCGTCAACATAATATGCGCACTCATTAGCATATCTCACAGAGCTGCGCAAGTGGCAGATATAAAAAAGGTGTCTCAGCTGCACTTATGAAGTATGGTATTTGTGCATTGCCTTTTTTGTTTTAGCAATGCTGCAATCTTGACAAGCATTTTGGACATGTGTTTATAATGGAAATACTCGGATATTGAGAATCCTAGCCAGTATGGAATTGTCTCTTTGCCAAAGGGTGATGTCAAAGTACTACCTTATTTTCATGCATAAAACTGGCGCCAAAAATAAGCAAACTTTAGTGATATGTTGAGACACAACTCTAACTTTGGCAAACTTTTCCTTTAAGAATGGTTTCTTGTACCAAAAAGAAATACTGTCACAAATCCATTCTCTTTTGTAAGTGGGCTTCATCTGATGAATGCATGGACAGTCTAGATTCTATATCTATTTGGCTTGCTAGAATTCTGCTAGAACGTGGTACGACTTAAATTGCGTATAACACTTGCGTGCACTTGTCACACATGACACAAAACTACATTATATCTCATTCCGCGGTGTACAAACAAGGTACAAGTTTAACTTAACTTTTGCTGATTTTCCTTAGCTAAAGCAAGACTTGGATTACTGGATTATTTTCTATATCACTCTGTCTGATTAACACATCACTGCACTCTTCCACAGCTATTTGCACATTCATCCCTCAAGTAAAAAAAGTTATTCATCTTTTAGAAACCAGTGGAGAGATATCACAAGAAATATATACGTAAAATATATTGGTGCTGAAGGACAAATCTGTGTCATAATGTGTCAGTGGTAGTGATTCTAACAATGTAAGACTTCCAGTAAAAAGCTTTTGCAGACTCTGAGTCTTTAGAAATAATTTTTTTATTGACAGTTTAGTACAGATGTAAAACAGAGTGTTGGTCAGACGCTGAACACTAACTTCTACAGGATGGCTGGTGCTTGTATGCTTCACTCAAAAAGTACCACATTCTTATGAGCGTCGGAATGCAGGAATTTTCAGGTGATATGTGCTGTACATTAAAGAACCTCAAGTGGCCAAATTGTCATAGGGTCAACCCACTTCACTGTCTTTGATAGCCGTGGCCTTATCACTGAAAGTTGATCTCGGGCAATCAGAATGAAGCCAAATATTCTGAAACCTATGGGGTCAATGTGTTTGCTAGAATCATCAATTTGTCTAGCACACCATCATAGGATGGCTGCACTGCGCTTTTTACTGCAGTTGCTGCTTCTTCCATCTCTTCTCTTCATGCATGCTTAGCTTATGTTGTAATTTTTCATCTTCTGCTTTATTTTGCACCTTTGGTTGCTGTTTGTCTTTTCTATGTTCTTTAGGTGCAACACAGTTCACTAAAGCTGAAGCAGATCCACTCACGGTTGATCTACGGATCAAAATTAAAAGCAAACGTCGGAGTTCAGTGTTCAAAATGGGTTAACTGTCTATCAAACGATTAATGTCGGCGTCCTGCTCCAGTCTCAATCTGAGAGCTCCTCTCGCTGTGGATAAAATGATTAAGATACATTGAAATTGAAATAGCGGTACCAGTATTATCGATACATTGCTTGCGATGTCAACTTAAAAAATAATTTCTCGTCTAAGTTTTTTGGATTACAAATTACCTTCTTAGGCAAAGGATATTCAAATAGAGCACGAAGTGGTTGCCTACCAATTTAAGCTCATTTGCTGATTGGGTAATTTGCCTATTGTGTTTAGAGACTTCTTGAATATATTGGCAGGGATGCGACAAAACTTAGCCATTCAATATTTCCGTACAACTGCTCAGAAGCTCACTTTTACCGTACCTGTGGGATAACTGCAGTGCTAGTTGTACTGTTGTACGAGATTCTTTAGTCATATTTACTGGATTTCTAGTAGCATTTACGTTTTAACACTGTTTCCTAAAACGTAAATTTGGACTAATTGGTCTTACCTGGCAGGTGAGCTGTACCGCATTGAACAACAAGAGAGTAAATGCAAACTCTGCTCCGCACGTTTTTTCTGCATTACTCCCCTGTCTCTTGCGCTACCTGTGGTTCCACTATTTGCTCATACTGTTCGCGCTTAAATCTTCGCACATTTTGCATGCACTGCCGCTTCATGTCGTGCATCTAGCCGCCACTTGGACCGAAGCAGTTCATTTTTGTTTACTAGCTGGAACATACCACCTCTGCTGTACTTTCAAAAGCACCTGCACATAAATGATTTCTCCGTGAGAAATGAGCTGAAGTTCACAAAACCTGCTTTGGGTACGAAAACAGACCCTAGTACCACTCGTTCATGCATACTTACTTTTCGTTATATTGAGCTTTTGCAGCGGTAGTATTTTCATGTGTTGTCTTTCGAATTGTTCCAAATTTGCTCAAGGCTGACCTGGCTTTCTGAGTGTTAGCTGCTTACCGCGGAAGCAAAATTGTACTAGGTTTTGGCGAATCTGGGAAACCGGAACACGTAAAGGAAAATGTTATAGCAAGAATTGAGGATGTGGGATTTGGTGTTAGTCACTGGTTTAGGATCTTGAAATAGAACGTAGTAACAATGTGAAATGAGCCACTCATTGCACTGCGTGTTCGCGTACATAAGAGCACATGTTCAGGTGCCTCTACACATGTAAGATACTCACGGATTGAAACACAAAATTGTAGGGTAAATTGATGCATGTACTTTCATTTCCAGCATCTACGTTTCGTGTCATACTGGTGTAATTTTGATTCGAACATTTGCATCACAGTCAACATTACCTTTACTGGCCATGTTTGCAGCGACATGGTGCGGATATCACGAGAAATTGCTCATAGCAGTTGTTATACTAGCAAAAAAGAAACGATGTCGCGCTTCAGTATGGGAGTTTTGTGCATCACTGTTACACACTGCAGTTAACAATTTCCAGGATGTCCTAATTATTCAGCACTGATATGTCATCACATGCATATGTTAGTTTTTGCTAAATCTCAGCTGAAAGGAATCAAGACGAACATTGATTTTCTTCTTGAAAAACGAGTCACAGATTTCAAACAAAAATCCTTTGTGCAAGCGTTCATTTAGTACTGATGCTATGTACCCTCTCAAAAAGTCAATGGAGTACAGGTGTCCCCTGTAGTTGACCATGGGATCTTTTCCAGTGACTCCAAATTGCACAGGTTTGCTATGCCATATTCTTTAAACAATCCTTTTTTATGCTACTCTTCAGAACTCTTGTGTGAGTGCGCGTGTTTTAAAATTGTTGAAATTCGGTGTCTGTACATTGGAATGCAGGAAGAAAGAAATCACAGTTTCAAACCAAACAATACGTAACATAATTCTGCTTTATTTGTGTTGGGAAAGGTACCTGTTCATACAAGGCATAGAAACGTGCTGGAGCCTGCGAATGCGAGTATGACTGATGAGCTTGTGTGTGCTACCTTGGTGGATGACCCGTTCGCGTGTTCATGTACGGGTAGATTTAGAACAATGTCTGAAGGGACCCTCAAACATACTGCGTGACACTTTCAAACAGCTGTGCATCATCTGACAAAGCACCTCTTCATGACCAACAGAGCTTGGTGATTTCAGAACTCTATGCGTGCGCATATGCGAGGAAGACAGCTCACATTCAAATCGTAACTGGAAAGAAAGTCTGGGGAATGCGTAAAAATGTATCATGTACCCTTTCTTCACGTGTTTTAGAGAAATTCAGTGAGCACTTACACTGCAACAAAAAAGCTAGATAGGGAGTTTGACTAAACAAAGTTCAAGTTCTCGATCTCTTGGCCACGATGCACAGATTATACCTAATGCACCAAAGCCACAGAAGTTTGAAGTTTATTTATTAATTAATTTATTTGTGTATTGTACAGAAGGATGTGCAAGATCCAAAGGCTGTGGGAGATGACCGAGGGTCTAGCTCTTATTGCGTTCGGCATGCATGTACATGATTTACAATGCAGGAAATACAAGTAAACGATTACAGGTAGCACATTATACAAACACTCTATTAAGATACATTTCTTAAACTATACATTAAAATTATTTCTATAAACTTCAAGCTGCCGCACTAATTGAAACATACTTATGCATTGGTTATCGAAATGTTGACCCGCTACTTATAGCAAACCGTTGTTCTCTTGCAAGACTGCTGAACATTAGTTTTCTGCGTATTAATCAGGCCTACTGTTTTGCTTTATCTGTCAAATTCAGCAATTATGCTTTTCAATACATCCGTAGAGTTACTCATTAGAATGCTAGTGTATTGCCACTTTATTCATAAATGATCCGATAATTTGACGAAGCACGGGCGCTGAACTTATCTATCAGACAACGTAAACGCCATTTGTGTGGCCTCGTTCATTTATCTTGAGTACTTGTTCACACGCCTGACTTTCCTTCGTGTCGAAAAGTTTGGATCGATACTCAAAGGACAGAATTACCATTCATTCTTTTTAACAAATACATTCTACACCAATCACGCTGATAAAATCATGTTATATAACGAAATTCCATTTTCCAAACCAAAGCGGAATTGAATAATCTTGTGCGAAATTATTTCGGACAATTGCACAGAATACCTTGAGCCCGTTCCGCAAGGTTTCAGTGGTTCGTCGCCGTAAGGAATAATAAATTGGTGTAAGTGTATCAGAAATATGTGTACCAGCTGTAGCGGGTACCGTACGTTGACTGTTGTTGAATAGCAGGGCTACTTAACTACGTCGGAGAAAAAAACAAACAATGTTTTGGTGGAACTTATGTTACCCATTCACACATTAGACAATACACATCTGACCCTGGTTTCTTCTTAACTAGACCTTAACGAAGCACGAGACAGTTTTTTTTAAAAAACCATGGGCCAGAATTCACAAAACTTCTTTTGCAATTGCGTTTTCTCATTGGTCACCCGGCTTCACTAATTATATGTCCCGCATTGTGATTGGCTGTATATTTCTTGCGAACCATTTTTATCGTAAGACGTTTTGGCGATACTGGCCCATGTAATGGCAGTGTTATGGAACAAGCAACAAACTTCTTACCGCAAGGTCTAATGGTCATGATGGCGCGCTTTGTATTGACCAACATCGCTCATCTTTAATTACCTACTGCGAAACGTCACTTTCTACTCCGCATTGTAAGTGTGTAGATGTCTGTGCTTAGCGTTTCTTACCCCACGTGCGTATAACCAACGCTTCCTAATCGCACACGTAGTATCAGTAGGGCTGTACTGCTAGAAAAACAAACAAACAAACAAAAAGACGTTCCAACACTTACACACACGTATTCAGGTCACAAGTTTTCATTTCCACGCGAACCACTCAGCGTGCCGGTTTGCGGCGTGCGTCAGGGCTCACGTGGCCAGACGTCAAACTGAGACTACAGTCGAAGCTTAAAACGTTTATGCTTAAAACGTTTTCATCAATCGTGTATCCGTTGTAAGAAAACAAACCCCGATTTCACATCGTTCGTGTAATGTCTGTGGACGCGTCGTGTATCTACTCTCTCATTTCCCCACCATGGTTGTTCTTTGAGCCGGCTGGCTAGTCGCGAAACCAGCATGAAGGTTAGGATGAGAAATTTGAGATAGTTGGTAGGGATTCATCGTGAAAGAAGATATTTCGTTCAGACACAGACACAAAGAACCGGACAACACGCGCAGCACCGATAAAACACAACACAAAACATTCGACGCTGACAACGCACAACACCAGACAACACACGTTACAGCTCTGCTACACACCAGATAAGACTCAACACCTATAAACAATACCAGACAACACCAGAAGATAAACACAACCCCAGTAGCACTCGACAGCGGTAACACCCAACACAAGATAGCATGGAACACTGGCGTGTGTGTTACATGGTTCCCTTATTTTTTGCCTGTGTCTGCAGGCCTTACCTTCTGCCTTGGGCAGTGCAAAGATCTGTGAATGAGGTGACTACGTCTGCAAGGTGTCGAGTGCCCTCCGTTGTCTTTCCTTTCTTAGGCTTATTAAGTAGAGGCGAACAGATTCGAATCGATGTTAATTAACTTCTTTGCCGTAGCCTTCTTCCAGTGGCTTCTAAGACGTTCTCCAATAAAACTCCAAGGTCATCGCTTGCCTAAAAATTTAATGATAAATCAAATCGTATTTATTGGTATGGAATTATCTAGCTGTAACCCTTTTGTTCCTTTTGATTTCTCTGTGTCACGTGAAATAACGAATCTAAACAGAATGGCCAACTTCGTCATCTTGCAATGGCAGCGTGCGATTGAGATCATCATTCGGTATCACAAAACTCAGGAGATGTTACTCATTGATTCACTAATTGATTGATTGATTGACTGATTGATTGATTCATTGATTGATGCCCACCACGCCATCTTCTTGCAATCGTAGCGTGTAAGGTTGCGATCGCCCTTCGGTGGGACGAAAACTGGGAACATGGTACTCATTGACTGATCGATTGATTGAGCGATTGATATTTGACACCTCGTGAAGAGTACGACCGCCTGAAATTGTGCATCGTCCTCTACAACAAGGATCCGCTACTTTCTATCTCATATGCTTACTTCGAAGCCTATCGCACCGCCAAAACGTCTAAAAATTACGGTTATGTCACAAGTCACATGAATGGAGTGAGAACCCAGCACAGAGTAACTGTCGCGTCATAATTTGTAGCCCATTCACCCCTCAGCATATTCTACCTACCGAAAGACCTACGACAAGGATGGCATGTATCCAGTAATCCCGTGTGAACTTCATATGAATATATGTGTTCTCGTATGATCAAATGGGCTCTTGGATATGTCATATGAGATCTTGTAATAGGATTTCTATTACGAAAGAAGGGAAGTTTCACTTAGTCGACGTTGTAAAACACACTTCTTGTAAATTGTGAGAGACCGTCTGCTCATGCACCTATCTATTTGGCGGTTCCTTCATTCTTCGTTGGTGAGCCTCCGTCATTGACACGCCATCAAACGTTTGTATAAGGTGTTAACACCGTTATAAAAAAATGCTCACACCTCCGATTTTCGAAACTGCCAAAAAAAAAAATATCAGGACAGGGTCAGCACACAACCAAGGCAGATTCTTGATTCTCGTAGACGGATTTTATCCTGTGGCAGAATCCTTCCTGTAACGTAGTTTGCACGACGTTACATGCAGGATCTCAGTACGCGTAGCTTGCAGTTTATACTTCCATTTTTTGCGCCGGTCTTAGAGAAGATTCGGAGTCGCTTCAGCCATATTTGCCGATTAACATCTTTTTACTCTGTGATAAGACTTCAGGTAAAGCTCACAAACTTATCTGCCCTCTGTGCTCAGGGAGGCGGATACTTTAATTATATTAGTTGATTAATTCTTATCGTTATCTTTAAGCGATGCGAGAGTAGAACGTAGTTGAGATCATCGCTCACGTGTCTTTTTTTCTTGTAACTTTACGGTGTGCGGTTTACTGAGATGTTTAATTTCTGAACAGTATGCTATGTTTATTTATTTGTTGATTTACCGGAAAGCGCGTACTTTGTAGCGGTTCAACTAACTGAACTTCAGGGGAAAAAAGAAATGAAGTAGAAAAACCTTTGCCTGCCAATAGTCGATACTGACTTGTGTTAAAATTCAATTTTATGTTGGATTCAGAGATATCTAAGGAGTATTACATGCAGTCTACAAAAAACTTCCGGCTGTCACCTGTATTTTTGACGCCCCAGGTATCTGGGCCGTCAGCTGTCTGGGGCGTCAGTTAATCCGTTTTTCTAATAACGTGTGAAAAAAATTTTAGCAAATAAGAGTCGAAGTACTGAACGTTCAGAACGAAGTACTGAATTATATCCTCCTCGTGGATATGATTCAAATCGTTTCTAAAGGATTAGATGGCACATTTTCATCAATAACCGTACTTGTTCCAGAAGGCTACATTTAGCTTGGGATAGCTATTTTGGAAATATCGCCAAGGCATTCAAGCGCTCCACGCGAACTGATCGCGAACTATTAGCTTTTCATGTCAAACACGCTTACCAATGCGTGCTGACACAAGATTACTTGCACCTGATTGACTGATTACTGCGAGCTCATTGCGTGCTTGGGAAAATAGCCTGCAATCATAAACATGGAAATTTACTGATATCACAGAGAAGTCTCATCAATTACAAAGCTAGCTCGAACAGATGTGGGCCTAGGAACTTGACTCTCTATTGTCTTTGCACGCTGAGCTCTTGCAAGCAGTCAATCGGCTCTTCTCGCCTTTGAGCTTGAAACTACTGGATCGTTAATATAAAGCTGAACCGCCACAACATACTCGCTCACTGGGCAACTTTCTGTAACTTCGCCACTGGCTGTCTTCCATGTTTAGCATTTTACTTTCGTTCGCTTTGCTACTACTGCCATTATTGGTGCAGACAGCCGCACATATTTTATCATGCACACAACGAATTTGCATTAGTATTTCGTGCTATAATCAAAGACATCAATGACTGGAAAGAGAGTGCTTTCCTATCTTTGCTGCTCTTCTCTTTCTGATTGCTCATCCTTTCGACGTTGTGCATCGTGCGTAGATAGACCACAAGCTTGTTTTTTGTTTTTTTTTCTTTGCGCGGATAAGCTAGGGTGGATACTGCACGCGGATACTAAACTGCTGCCACCAAGTTGCGAGTGTTCTTCCTTCTTTTTTTTTGCCACGTATTTGATATTTGTAGATAGTGTCATGATTGATACTCATGGTATCCTTATCCGGCCGCGTGTCGCTTTAGTGGCGATTGGGGTTTTCATTTTACTGTGCGCCGTGGCTCACTTGATACAGATAGGCAAGCTTAAAATTCACTGCACCGATATCTATACTTTTAGATGGAATTCATTTCTACGAGGAATGCTAATCCTGTTCTCACGGCAACGTCGTTTACAAAGTATGAGAGTAATACGTTAAGATGGAAGAGTGTTAGCCAAATTGAGGGCTTTTTTGCTTTCTTCACAGCATCTTGAAAAAATGGAAAAAAAAGGTAACAGGATAAAACGCTCAATTTTCTGCACGAACATAAAAATGCAGCGGTGCGTCTCGTCAAGGCGATTTTTCTCTAGGGGGTGTGTCTAACGGATGAAGGGTGCTGTTTTGTAAAATACACAATGAAGATCCCTAAAACATCCACAGGCGGTACCGACGACGTGTGGTTCATGAAACAGCGAGCTAATAGTGGAAGTAAGGTTCTTCATTTTGTGCATTTCTTCGGTAAAGCGCTCGTGAGCAAATCTGACAAATTTCAGTTATTTTCACTTTTTCCTGACCTTTATGCTATTTCTTTGAGGATTCTTTCTTATGTTTCTCTTCATGTCACGGCTATTGACATTTAGAAAAAGTGTACTACCGATGGCAAGCGACTGTATGAGCAAAATTCATTCTGGTTCACTGACTGGGAGGTCATTGATATGGAAGGCACCTGAGCAGAAAAATATTGGTTTGAGATAGCTGGTATCAGTTCATCACTGAAGAAACTTTTCGGCGCAAATTGAACGAGGCCGAACACATAAACAACAAGACGGGCGACTCAGTTATGAAGTTTCTTCAGCGGCTCAACAGAAGTTTCTTCAGTTATGAACCTAAGGAGGTAGCGTTTGGAGGTAGCGTTACCTCCTTAGGCTACCTAAGGAGGTAGCCTAAGGAGGTAGCGTTTGTAGTATCATGCACTTGAATGGCTGAAAGCACGAACGTCTCCGCAAAATGCACTTGAATGGTGAACGCGCGAGTGTTTCTGGATAACAAGAGGGCAAACACGGTCGCTCGTTCGTGTTGGCAGAGGCGGTGTGGTTAGCAGCGCCACACGACGGCGAAACGCGAAAGCCGCAGTGCTACCCTAGGCCTTGCCATCGACAACCAACCCAGAGTTTCTCGATCGCGGGCGACGGCACAAGTCACAACTGGGATTATCTCCATCATTTCTTTTTTCGGTCAAGGCCAGTAGAGTCGCAGCGTGCTTTCACATTCTATCACACGTCATGACTGCGGGTTGCTGTAGTCTTTTCGATGCTTCGGGCACACATGTAATATAGACTCTTCCCCTCCCACACCCCACGTGATTCCTTGAACGTAACCCTTACAAGTTCTACGCTGTATTGGAGTTTTCTCACGCGCGGTTAAGTGTGCCGTGTTTGTTCTAAGTGTCTGAGTGCTGATGTTCACGTCTGTTGGGAAGCATATTACGCGTGTGTGTACGCCTAGAGGCGTTTCGATTGGTCGTGTGTGTGGAGTTTCTTTTGTGATGAGTGTGAATATTCGTTTAATTGAAGGAAAAAGGAAGAACGAAAACATAAAATCAGATGTTCACGCTGTCCGTACGTTCCTTAGGCTCGAATATTTGTTTGTTTTTTTCTTCACGGCGAGGTCGCCGCGTGTATTCGTTTTATCTGTGTGTTTCAAGTGTGGGAACGTGTGCTACATTGCTCAATTTTGAACGCGGTGCCGGATGCGTCCGGCGGGGTAATATGCACGAAATGTATCGCGCCGTCACGTGACAACAGCTGATCACGTGGGTTACTGCAGCCACCGGAAGGTGGCGCGGCACAATGTTTGCCACGTGTCGCTGGCTTCCGCTTCGAGCAATTAAGATGCTTGACATCATCAATTTTCGCGCTTTACCTCAAGCGGCAAATCGTTAAACACATTTGCAACATTCTGTTTGGCATCGACATTAGCTGGAAAGCTGCTAAACCTCATGGCTACGTGCGTAGATTTTTGTTTTGTTTTTCTAGCCTTGGTACGTGACGATTTACGCTCCAAAGAGCTGCAAAATGGCTATCGTTCGAGAGGCAGTACAATTACGTTATTGGTGTCATTTTATTGGCTGAGGTGTCGTTCGCTCGCTTTGTATCCTGAACAGCTGTACAAATTTGAGTGTTATACGGTCAAAGTCCTGATTACGAAGTCGCATCTGACACGGCAATGGCTTCGCTATTTTTGAAAAGTCGTTATAAGCGTACATTCATAGCTCTGCAATAATGGCAGGACTCTGCTTGGTTCACTTCACTATAGCCGATTGTTCGTTATATCCGCCTTTGTTATACCGATGTTTGACTGTATACACTTGAATGATATACAATTGGTGCTCTCCAAAAATCACTTACCTACGTTTGCATGGGCTGAACTTGCGACTTGTTTAGTTTCAGGCACAGACACTCTCACAATTGTGCGTAAGGGACAGCCACCGAAACTAAATGAGCAACGATTTCTCTTCGCCTCACAATTAACATGCTGTGCCGGTATAGCGTGTTGTTTCAACGCAGATGTCGACTGTGACGTCGTCAACGTTGGCCACGCTGCACAGCCAATAGAGTGACACCACAACGCGCCTCTCAAACCGGAAATCTTTGGTCACGTGCTTTATTTCTGTGCGATATATTTCCGTAACGAAGTGTGGCCACTGTCATGCTTTTCATTCAGGATGGTGCGAGTAACGTCACCACGAGCATCGCTATCGTGTCTTGTTTGTGCAATTGTTTTATTACGGAGTGATTTTCCGTATTGTTCCAAGCTCCTTAATAGAGTATATAACGTTCGTTTGAGTATGTCCTGGATATTCCCCAGGAAACATACAAAGAAGCTGCCCTTTTTATTGCAAACAGGAACAAATGTTTGCGTGAGGAGGATAACATTTAGACTCAACCGCTTTACTTTCGTAGACAATCCGCAAACTTGAAGCGTTAATCGCTTATACGTAGCTGCTGGTTTTGTTCGATTTCGCTTTAGCTTTCTTTCGTATAGCTGTATGGTTCCGCGAAAAGCAATAACGGGTGACAAGTACACAAGAGCAATTGAGTGGTCTAAGCCACAGTTTGCCAGGATAACTGATGTCTTACGTTCATCCTAACGATGAAGAACGAACAAAGAAAAAGTAATCAATACTGGGAATTGGACAACTTTATAGGAAACGTAAGAGTTCACACTGACTTGAAAACGAAACTTTACGTTCCGTTCGCGTAGATATCCCTGGCTTTCGCCTTTGAACACTAGAGGCCAGAAAACATGGAGGCAAGAAAGAACTTGGAAGGGGCGTTCTGTTACAATCTCGAAGCCTAGTCAGACGCAGTCGCAGTCTCGAAGCAGACGCAGTCTCAAAGCCTGTGTCTGCTGAGGAGGCCTAATCCTCCCAGGAGGCACCGCGTGCTGGTCGGGGGAGTGACGTCAGAGGAGTCTGGCTTGCCGAGGCTAGCTGAATCACGTGACGCTCCCTGCCAGATTGTTTTTTTCTTTTCTCCATGCGAGAAATGTTCTCTTGTTTGTGTTGAACACATAAGTGACATGTCACCCTATGCCGTTTACAATATAGCCCCTAACTGGAGGATTTCGTGTACATGTTTTTTTTATTCCGCGTATTGCTAGAGCACATTACTTCAACAAGCCGAAGACGGTGCTCCTCAGTGAAGTGATCAGACGGACACAATAGACTAGTTGCAGTGCATATGCAATCATGGTGTTTGGTTGAATGAGTCAAACGAATACGCGTCTCTGAATGTTATTATTTAAAATAAAATACGCGTAAAAAATTCGCGTATTTTTGAATAACCAGGCGCATGGAGGAAGCTTGCTTTGGAATGTAAGATCAAGGGACTCAAAGCCTGAACCGCACAGCTTACCCGTTTCACTCGCGCGAGAAAAATCGAATTAAACATTGCTTGTAAGAGACATCGTCATTGTGTGGTCGACAAAACTACCTTTCAAAACAGGTGACTGTTGGCTACTCCTCAGCTTTTCTTCTTAGTGTGTTTTCTTCTGTCAGTTGTTTTTCCAGACACGTGTTCTGACTTTGAAAACGGCGTAGCGATTGTGGTGCATTTTACTACCAGACAATGCAAAAAAATAACAACAAACAAAAAAAGTCGAGATGTCAATAAAATGAGTGATGTGTAAACGTGTTTGCCTTGCGTCGTGTCTCTCGATTCTTCCTCCGTGATGATGAAGAAGGATAAGCTTTACAGAGAAAAGAATTGAAGGCTACAGGATAAAATGTCTTCGTTTTCGCGATACGACGTGATGTCATATGTGAAGGCTTTCGCCTTCACGGTACTGTGCCAGGTATTTGTGCGAGGCCTCGCAGGTAAGGGTCTCTCAGTGGTGAGCACAGAAATGCCTCGACGAGGCTGAGCACAAGACGCACGCATGGTAAAACCACCACAGGTTTCACGATGCATCCACATCCAACAAGCAACAACGTATAGTTTACTATGGTCGGTTTGAACGTAAGAAAAGTTTAAGCCCTACCCTCAGCCGTCGCAGTGTCGTACCCAAAGAAAATGGCAGAGATGCTGTGTTTGAAGGAAGTAGTTAAAAGGGGCCCTGAACAACTTTTACGAATGTAGTGATCCTGTGTTAAATAGACAGCATAAGCGCGTAGCTTAGGAAATACGGGTGTCGTCCTCCATTTACTCCTGTTTAAAGCTTCTTCCCCTCTCTTCATTCCTGTGCCCCTTCTTCTTACACGTGTCACGTGCAGTCTGCTTCACTAAGTAATCATCGAATGGCCTCAGTATCGAAGTTTATTGTCTTAGGAATCGATTTTCGCGAAAATTTCTCGAATCTACCAAGCACGAGACGAGTTATAGAAACCCGTTGCATGATTTGAGCGCTTTCTCTCTTCTCTCGTGCCTACGGACGCGCTGGAAGCTACACAGAGAGGGATGACACGTGGCAATGAAGCTACGACAGGGCGCGTCATGACCATGCACGCGCGTCATGAAGCGCGCTGCGCTCTCTCCCGTCCGTTCTCATTCCAGGGAGCGCTAGTGTTGCTACGCCGGCACGTGGCGACATCCTGTGGCAAGAAGCGGATCTAATCCACACGCCGCTGCCGATTTCTGTCAGCTATCATACAATAGCAGCAGTCTGCTGTTTCACGGTATACAGCTCGCGTCCCGCCAACCGGAGTGAGTGAGCAAGAAATAGTTAGAAAAGAAGACAGTACTGAAAGCCACAGCTGCATCGGTAGGGAATTGTGCTCTATACTCCATCAGCTAAGATTCTACATACTTGGTCTTGTCGTGTGTTCCTGTTTCAAGCAATTAGCCGGTTCTATCCTGCGAGGATAGTCGGGCAGCGACGCTGTAAGCGCGCGAGTGAGTGCGATTAACTAGCGAGATCACGTGATGTTGTAAATCCGCCTCTAGATTTGAAGTTCACGCGCTTGCACCTAAAGCGAAATGACGTGACCTGCCGGCTCAGCCAATGTCGTTGCAGCGAACGCCTCGCATCACGTGATTTCTAGTGCGATCACGTGGTGTCGTAAATACGCCACAAGATTTTAAATAGGGACCGACAACCAATTTTTATGGAACCTATTTACCTTAGAGCAACGGAAAGCTTACCGGTCAGAGTGCCTAACCAGGGAATGGTAACGTGGAAAACGCCGTGAAACATTTCTAATCAGAATTTTTCTGCGGCGAATATGAAGTCGTATACACACGTGACAACACATGCTGCAAACCAAACAGTGAGCGCAAGAGCGGTTCGTGTTTGAGCGCGGCGGCTGACTGCGCAGGCGTGCACTCCGCGCGCATGCGCCGCTGCTTGACATGGTCCACTGGCTGCCGCGAAAGCAGCGCCGCTTCTCCCGGGCAACTCATCTTACCTCGTAAGCAGCACAGAATAGAGCGGTGATAGATAATAATATACATACTCTAATTTTAAAGACCAATTATGACGCACATGACAGCATCAGACTACGTGACTACGTACAGCAAAGTGATCGACTCCATAATCCAGCTTCAAGTTTCCTGGTTTTAAACACGATTTAAAAATATAAAACCTACTCACAATGCGAAAAGGATGCTGGAATATGTCACTGTATTTCACGGTATTTTCATTTCTACCAAGATATAGTCACACGTTCTGGCCAGTTGTCGATGCTTTTAAATGCGCGTGCTTACACCTCATTGGTCAAAGCGAGATCACGTGAGCTGCTGGCGTAGGCAATGTCGTTTAATACAATTAATGCAAGTCTGTAAACAAAGTGCGAGTTGCTTTCCCGGTATTTTGCACCGAATGCACCACTACGTTTATGCCTTTATCTTAATTTTGAGGAAATAGTTAAATCAAGCACCCATAGCAAGTGTTCTCTTTTTTACACGAAAGTGTTTTATGCCGGGATCCACCACGGCTCCACTGACGCATTTCCGTCACGGATATAACGTTGTAAAATGTAAAGACTAACATATGGCAAATAAAAACTATAATAAAAAGTTCCGTCACCGGGAGTCGAATTTACGACCTCTCGATCGCCAGCGCGCAGCGCGAAACGACTTCGCCACAGACGGCATGTTCTCTGCTATGCTAACGGCGAGCTATTTATGTACACCATTTGCCGGGTGGTGGTACTCAGAGATCAGCGGTAAAGCGTGTTTTCGTTATCACTAGCGAGATGGCGCGAAGGCCTCGAAGAGCGCGCTTTAAAATTCGTCCCCCACGCGGATTAGCGCGCGCCTCAACAGGGCGTGGTCGCTCGGCCGGGCGCTTATCTCGTGATCTCGGTGGTTTGTACGTCTTGCGCTCTGCCTGCAAATTTCCGTTGAGAGCACGAAAGTCACCTCGCTCACTGCAGCGGCCGCTTTTGCGAAAGGAGTGCGCTGCTCACACAGAAATAAGTTACAACTGTGACAGTTCGCGCTCATCCTGTGTATGTTCGTTCCGCGCATCCTTTCTGATTGAGCAGCGCATTGCAAGTTTCGAGCGGCTTGCCGTTCTTCGCGTAGCATTACAATTTGATGCTGTAGCATTCATTTCTTCGCGCTTGGGGCGAAAGAATGCACAACAAACGCTCAACTACGTCTGTGAAGACACGTTTCACTTTCGTGTTATACCGATTCCTATGACAGAGGGATCAGCCATGTTTTTTTATTTTTTTGTCGCAATCTTCGGTACAACGCATTCTTATTCTTAGGGCAAAATACAACTCGGAAGGCAGAGAAGCACACACGCGCGGTGCTGTTTATTTGTCTCTCTCCTTTGCTCTCTCTCAGCAAGGATGAGTTCACAGAGTTGTACTCGCGTACAAATAGCTCAACATCGTTATATAACTGAAAATATCCATTGCACTCATATGAATCCATCTCGATAGCTTCAATTAGTAGCCGCTGCCATTGTGATCGACGGGCAAGCTTATTGAATTACATTCCGAAAGAGACAATGTCCGGCTATTCAAAAAAAATTTTACGTATCGTTAAGCATAGCTAGTAATGCGCTGTTTAGTGTGTATAGGTCATTTTAACACTGCGAGATTTCAGAGACATGTGATGTCGCGTAACAAGCACCCGATTTTACGGCACACCAAAAATTTTTGACGAATGGCGAAGAACCAATGAGCAGAAATATGCCGTATTGAAAACTGTACTGTCTTATTTTTATGTAGTCGTGTATGAGTGGTCATTACGCGAAGGATCATTTTGGGGTCATTTGTTGCATCGCGTTACGACCAGGTGCTGTGTGTATGATCCAGAACACTTCGACCAATCATAAACAGCTAATGGTCAATGCGGAAGGGAAGAATGCGGGGTAGTTAACGTTGTAATCACCCACAATTTTGCAAAGTAAATTTGCGCTTACACCGTTTGCATAGGCGTATTTACCAGGAGGGGCCGAAGGGCCTTCCAAGCACAGTACAAAACAGCGCAAATAACGAAGACAAGAAAGACCAAACAAAACCAGTGCTGTTCAGCGCTGGCCCTGTTTGGTCTTTCTTGTCTTCGTTATATGGCGCCGTTTTCTACTACGAAGTTCGCACGCTCAAAGCAAAGTTGCAAGTACAAATACGATGAGTATAAAGGATTTACTACGGCCCTAATACCAGAAATTCCTACTTGAAAAGAACTTGTGGTTGACAAGGTAAGAATAATGATAATAATAATAATAGTAATAATAATACCAATGCATTAGAAACACTATTTCGACCAGCAGCGAACAAGACGAAATATAAGATACGCAAGCCTGAATATCTGCAAGAAAGTGTAGCACTAATTACGGAAAAGAAAAGGTGCAGTCACTGCTGTCTACACTAAAAACACAATGATTAGTGAGTAGCTTCTAGACGTTGTCGAAATTTCATTGAATCATACAAATCTATACTACAGGGGAGGCCGTTATCGGCTTTATTGTTTTCATGCATAATGTTGCGGGGATAATGTATTAAAGTCATTGCTTCCTTTGCTTGCAACACTATTACATGCATAACACGTATATGTGGTTGTCCCAGTGTATGCTCCGGAGAACTGACTGTACTTTTTCTGTAATGTTATTACATACTGGTAACCAAACTAGATCTCTGTAGAAGAAAACTCACATCAAATTGAATGCGATTGAAGTTCTCTCTGCGTGTATATATATATATATATATATATATATTATATATATATATATATATATACGTGTGTGTGTGTGTGTGTGTACGGCGGACGAAGTGAGGGCTTGCTTGCACCCTCCACTTGCGAACTGTTATTTTACGATCACAGCGCTAGTTTGTCTCTGTGTGTTCGTTCGTCGTCTTTCGCGCTGTTATTTTACGATCATGAGCAACCAACTAGCTCGATTTACCGCCATTGCGAATAAGTTGGTACGCCGCTGGACTCGGCTTGTGTTCTGATCACGTTCGTTTCCTTCCGTCAGTTGTTTGTTCCAAACGCGAGTTCTGCTTTCAATAATGGCGTAGCGATTGCGGTGTATTTTAATTTTATTGTGGGTACTTATTTATTCCGTGGTCTATGTTAAAGTACCAGACGACGATATGCTCATTCATGGCCGCACTAGAACTCTATGGTAGTGTTCCAGTACGGCCGGGGCCCATTCCAAACGCCCGTTCGCTTAAACGTGTGTTACTGTAACGGCTACATTGGAACGCAAGCAGCGTTGCAAGCGCTGCTGCTGTGCATAACATACCCTTCTCGAGACTCCCTCCCGAGCCTACTCCTAACAGGCAGCTGCGTTCTGACGCACCTTGCCACTCTAGCAGACAGCTGCGTTCTAACGCGCATTACGCAATCATCACCCTCGCCACTCCAGCGCACGTCCCCCGAGCAGATATGCTGAACACTTCTTGCGCTAAATTTCTTACACAATGGACCGCCGCTCCCTAAAAATGCACCCTGTGCACCGCGAGCAACGGCGACGACAGCGGGCAAAAACTCTTGCAAAGCGATTTTCTACTTCTAAAGAAGTGCTTTACGTCGATGCTGCCGAATACAGTACCGGTCCCTTTTTTGCCCTCTCAGTTGTCAACACTGAAGGCCAGATAGCTACTGCTGCCTCCATTTGTGCTTCATCCTCAGAGGAGGCGGAGGAAGCGGCTATTGCTCTAGCACTTACCATTCCAAATTATTCACTTATCACCAGTGACTATAAAACTGCCATCTACAATTTTGGAGCGGGTAGGGTGTCCAAAACAGCCCTCTCCCTCCTCCTGGCCCATCTGCCGCAACAAGATACCGCTTTAATATGGACTCCCGCGCACGCGGGCCTTGCCGGTAACGAAGCGGCTCACGCCAGCGCCCAAGGATTTACGGTCCGGGCGCAGGCATTAGAAGAGTCAAGCTCCGTTTCCACAACGGCTCCGTTTGCTGCGCGGGATTGCCTTCTAACATTTCACGACATCCGCAGCCACTACCGCCTCGGCCGTTTAACCTTTCCGCCGCTAATAGCTAAATCCCCGCGCAGGCGCGAAGTGCTGTGGCGACAACTGCAGACTCGCACCTTTCCCTCTCCTCACCTTCTTCACCTCATGCACCCCTGTCTCTACCCGTCCTCTTCTTGTAAATATGCTCCGCATCTCAGTCATATCATGTGGGGTTGCCCTAAGCACCCCCCTCCCCTGTCCCTCCGAAACATATTAAATAATGAGGAGCAGTGGGAGGCTGCCTTGCGCAGCTCGAAACCCAACGTCCAGGAGGCCATCCTGGGTTGGGCAGAGAGGGTTGCGGACTACCGTGTGTAGTAACCTCCCCCTGTCTCTATCCCTTTGCCCCTTTCCTTTCAAAAGGAGAAATAAAGTTTTTACCTACCTACCTAACAATGGACGAAACGGACACGGCCGGGCGCAAACTTTCAACTGATTTTATTATCGCAAATTGTGCGCAAGAAGTGTTGGTCATGGAGTACCAACTAGCTCGAACCCACTCCTTGTTAAGCAGATACACGCCACGCACGACGAAAGGTCTCCTAAGAACAGCTTCGCTGTTAAGGTATATTAGATGCGAAGTATCTTATGGCGGAGTTCAATCCGGTGGTGGTGGTGGTGGTGGTGTGCGGCGTGACCACCTTTACTGCGCATGCGCATACCCTCTCCACTACCCCTTTCCACTCTTCCTCTGAAACGTGGGCTAGACATCCCGAAATTCTCTCCTGCGCAACGCCGCGATGAGCACCAGCGCATGCGCGTCCCCTCCCCCTCTCTCTCCTCTCTTACGCTGCCCCCCTCTCGCATGCCTGCCGACTGCGTTCCCCGCTCGCTCTGTGTGAATTAAGGGCCAGGCTAGAGGGAAGACAAGACGCGCCTAGCGTTCCTCTTCGCGTTTCACGACGCGAGGTCGGTAGCATGCCGAAAGAACGCCAACGGAACGCGATCGTGCAAGTGCACCGGCTTCGCATCGCCTCATGGTCCCCTTTAGCGGAAAATGGTGTAATTTTTCTCCACCCACACGAACCGCTGTCCCGTCCGAAGAGAATTTGCGTAGATTTTTTGTTTAGATCAAAAGGTGAATGACTTTGAATAATATATGTGATTGATAATGGGACCGCATTAAGCATTCCCTGTTGAAGGTAACAAAAAATTACACCATCTCCCGCTAAAGGGGACCACGAGGCGATGCGAAGCCGGCGCACTTGCACGATCGCGTTCCGCTGGCGTTCGTTGGGCATGCTACCGACCTCACGTCGTAGAACGCGAAGAGGGACGCTACGCGCGTCGTATCTTCCATCTAGCCTGGCCGTTAATTCTCACAGGGCGAGCGGGGAACGCGGTCGACAGGCGGGCGAGAGGGAGGCAGCGTAGAAGAGAGAGAGAAGGGGAGGGACGCGCATGCGCTCGAGCTCATCGCGGCGTTGCGCAGGAGAGAAGTTCAGCATGTCTAGCCCGCGTTTCAGAGGAAGAGTGGAAAGGGGAGGGGAGAGGGGTATGGGAATGGTAAGTGGAGAGGGAAAGTGGAGAGGGAAGGGGAGATGGAAAGTGGAGAGGGAAAGTGGAGAGGGAGAGCGGAGAGGGAAGGGAGAGGGTGAGTGGAGAGGAGGTGTGGTGAGGGTATGCGCATGCGCAGTAAGGGTGGTCACGCCGCACACCACCACCACCACTACCGGATTGAGCTCCGCCTTAAGATACTTCGCATCTAAAAGGATTTTGGAATACGGCCCTGTAGCCAGCTGTCCCTACACTGTCGAAAGCTTAATGCTCAAGCAATTGTGTCTCGAACGGCTTTTGTGTATAGCCATGAAGGCGTCCCGGAAGAATTCATGAAGAACTGTGAAACCACTAACGCCTCAGCGACCGTCTCGTCCCTATTGAAGGTAACGTAGAGGATCTCGGAATACAGCTCTATAGGATACTGCCGAAAGGCTAATGCTCTTGAAAGTGTGTTTCGAAAGGCTTGTGTGTATAGGAATGAAGGCGTCTCGAAAGAATCGACAAAGAACTGTGAAACCATTGCGCCTCGGCAACTGACACGGTACTGCGGTTGGAGCCACAAACATAGAGATCGCAAAGTGGGCACTTTGGATTCAGACACAGCAGCAGAACAAGTTTTGTGCGTAGCTTTTCTTTATTGTATGCATCTAAACTTTGAATGAATGTTTGATGGATATTGTCCGTGTGACTACTTTCCTAATCAAGCACCGAAGTTCATCAAGAAAAAATCGTAACAGGTAACCAAGGCCTCACTTAAGCCAAATTTTTGTCCTGATATATAAAGCATTTCTTATACGGATATCTTATACCCACCGTCGTTTCCATCCTAAACAACAAAGAAAGGTCCCTTATGCAGCCGCGTAAGACGATTAGAAAGTGATCTTGCTCCTCTTTTAGGGGCGAAGCTCCTTAAGGCGGCACCCGTTCGTCCCTCGTGGTCGTCGTTGTCGTAGTAGTAGTAGTAGTAGTAGTCGTAGTCCGTAACAAGTCTTATGCTTTGACATCCAAGGTGGTGCCGGTGGGAGATTTTTCCTGTGCGTTGTTGAACAATAAAAATTCGCAGCGTGCGCGTTAACTAAAAGCCGAATTCTTCTGTCTCTCATTCCCCATTAGCAGCCATTGGCATGTTCCAGTAGGAAACGTTAGGAGAAGTAGAAGTGTAAGTGTTAGCTAAAAGCCGACTTCTTCTGTCTCTCATTCCCATTAGCAGCCATTGTTTACCTCCAAGGTAGTGCCTGGTGAGATTTCTCCTGTGCGTGATTAAACAATAAAAATTTTGTTCAAAACGCCGTTGGTTGATGAAATAAACCAACGAAAGACGCCAGATGTTTTGTAAAAGCAAAACAAAAGAACGCCAGATGTTTCTAAAGCAAAACGAAAAGACGTCAGCTGCTTAACGAAAGACGCCAGATTTTTCTAAAGCAATGGTTTTCTAAACAATGAAAATTCACAGCGTACATGTAAAATTAAAGTGAGCTGCAAGTCGTCATAACTCATCGAACCTTTAGTATAAACGCGCCCGATCTCACGTCGGTGATGATGTAGTGGGCAGAATTCACGGAAGATTCACGGTTTACCGATGAACCTCCGCAGCTTCGCCCACTCATCATCATTCACTCCGTGGATATGCTGTGATTTTTTTCTTCTCACTCCATCTATTGATTCCCCTCCCACCACCCCTCCGAAAGGTTGCTGCACCTAACGTCGTTTTGCACTGCCTCCGTGATCGGCCCACATTTGACGAAGCGACGATGTGATGTGATGATGACGTCATATTGACGTCAAGAATTTTGGCGATGTGTGACGTAATGAGGACATCACACGGGTACGGCATCAAGTGATAATTTTTCGCATGCCTCGTGTTGGCGCCGCCGATGCCAACGCCAACGTTCGATTTCCGCGTTTGATGGGGCAGCTAAGGCTTTCGCCTTAACAAATAAACTCCGCCCACAGCGATAAACCCAAATATATCTTGCCCAGACCGTCCAATACCGTCGGTGTGCTTTCGTGACGTCACGCCCTGTTTGAGTGTTTAAGACAGCATATTTCATCATGCACACGTAAGTTTGTGTGACTGGCTCTAGGTGGAATACTTGAAAGGCCGAGCAAGTTTTACAACAAATCCTGATATCAGTACTAAGTCAAACATAATATTTCAGACAGAAACGATCAGCTTCATTTTCTGTTAAGCCTAGTGCTTAGATAGACAAAAATAGCCTTACTCTACGAAAGGAAATGAGGTGGTACGACTCTCTGACTGAGGTGAAAGACCTGCGTACCTCGACTCTGTTTGTTGAGCTTAGATTAAAGCTAAGGCCTTAGAAGCCTCATCAAACACGAAAAGTGACCGTCAGCGGTGGCGGCGGCGTCAGCACGAACAATGTCTGAAGTCACCGTAACCATGAACTTCGTTCAAGTTGTATTTCTTTTTAAAAAGTTTTCTGAATATTTGGAAAACCGGAACTAAGTGCTCGACGGGAAGTACTTGGAAGGGAAACGAGTGCCACTCGTTGCTCGTGTCATAAAAAAAGAAGAAAAAAAATCAAATCCACTTCAGCCCCCAAAAAAAGCAGTAGGAACTGCGGAGCTCTGCTTCGCCTGTGTTTTCCCTGTGTTTATATTGTGTTTACCTGCTCTTTTGCGTTTTTATCGCGTGATTATGTGATGTTTTGTATCATTTTCTGAAATTTTTATGTCATTATCTCGTTTGTTTTCTCATTAGCTATTCTTTGTTCTATGGTCTTCTTTCTGCTGTTTTTCTACTGTATTTCTATTGTTTACTGCTCCGAGCGCGGTGCGTCTAACTCCGGCGCTGGCATTTCGCTGTCGCTTGACTGGCTCGGCCGGACGAATTTGCCCTTCGGTGACGCAGGCGTTCACGAGCAAACAAGCACTGGCTCTCCAGAGGTGCAGCCTCCTCGGCTTATGTGTATCAGACGTGGGACCTCAATGACGGCAACACGAAGCATGAGAGCACGGAAGGACAGTCGCTTAAACTGCTCGGCAGTTTAAAAAAAAATCGCCGCCATATCCACAAAGTGAATGATGTTAGAGGAGCTTGCTCGGAGAGAATCGGGTAACCCGCGAATCCTCCGTACACATTCCTCTACCATCATATATAGACGTGACAACGTTGTGCAGCTGTGGCCGAACGTGTGGTCGAGGAAGTCGCGCTTGAAGCGCGCGTCGGCGCCGCCAACCTCAGGTAGGGACCGCTTTTGGCGCTTGGCCGCGGCATCCCGCGCCCGCACTTCTTCGGGGTTCTCTTGCCGCCGCTTCCGTGCTGCCTCTGCTTCGCGAACTCTCACCGCAGGGTCCGCTTGACGGCGCGCCCGCTTGTCTTCTGCTTCGCTGGCCCGCACCTCCGGGCTTGCTTGACGGCGAGTCCTCTTCGCTTCTTGTTCACTGAGTGAGCTCCCGGCGAAGAGAAAAGGAAGCGCGCCAAACGCGAGCGCTAAACGATAGGCACGGCCCTGTAGCGTTCACCTATCTAACTACGCACCCGCCGAGGGTGACGTCCGCCGCCCTGAGCGGCGGCGCGCCATCTAGTGAGCATTCTTGAAATCACCGAAGAGAGCGCAGCTGCGCCTATGGTGGGACCAAGGAGAACTAGTGTACACGCCGCCGACAACGGACAAGGCGCGAGCAAGCTTGGCGATCAAGCTCCTAAAAGTGCGTTGCTCAGGCGTGACGACACTCATCGTCGGAGCCCAGGGGGCTGGGTTCGAAACCCAGCTTCGGCAACAATACTTACTTCGTTTTACACTTCGATTTCCTGATAATGACCCTTCTTGCGTGTCAGTCCGATGAATGCACAGCTTTCTGATTGAGTTGGCATAGAAATGATGACGCATTTAAATTGAAAGTGGTACTGAGTGCGTACGCAACAAACAGTTCGCTACTGTGGCAGAGCTGCAAGGAGCTGTCCCTGCGAGGTATCACAGTTCAGGCCGTGAGGTTACCTATAAACAATGGGCTTTGTTTAGAACCAACTCTTAATGATTTATGCAGGTCCGTAGCCGGGGGGGGGGGGGGGGCTAGGGGCCCGGGTACCCGCTCCCGAAATCTTGGTGAAGTATGTGTTTTTACCAAAATTAAATAATAAAATAGGTGTTTTTCTCAAAAAGTCAAGGTTTTCAGCAAGTGCCCCCCCCCCCCCCTCGAAAAAGATTCCTGACTACGGGCTTGGATTTAGGGTACTCTACGCACCCTTCTATGGGACAGCAGTGAAGCTGTCCCGATAATAGAAAACGAATATCTGCATGTTTGTCATTCTTTGACCGCTGTTGGAGGCGCTCCCATAACTGTTCCCAGAAGGGGCCTTTTGCTTCAGACACATCAGTAGAACAGGTCTCTACGGTAACTTCTCTCTGATGTAATGATCTACACTTCGGAACTAATTTTATTTGTATAAATCACGAGGCTACTTTCCTAATGCTGCACCGAATTTTATGTAAAAAAATTGTGAAACAGGCAACCAAGGCCGCATTAGAGGCAAATTATTGTCCGCGTACACAGAAGCTCCTTTCATATGTTTAAACTATGCGTAATGTTTTCGAATTTTGAGCGTGATACTAAACGGTTTCCGCCATTTCAAGTTATCCAAGGAGGCTGTCGGATAAGACAGTTGCCTGCTTACTTTATACAAATGTTGCATAATTTTACTGATCTTCATCATTACTGTTAGTGAGAATCGGATAACGGCGACGCGAATACACTCCCTCGGCGTTCTGTGCAGACTACACTTCCGTCGTTGTTGCCCGTAGCAGCTGAAGTGTTGCACTGCTAAGCACGTGACTGAAGAACCTATTCCCGGCATGGAAGAAGGAAAAAGTTTGACGGATCACTGTACAACGCCAGAGAAACAAAGAAATAAGTTTAGTAAGTTACGCACCCGCACGCCAAGCTTCGGTTGCCCCCATTTTCCCGATTGAGCAAGAGCTCCTACAATTTTCTTACTTTTTCACCAAATAAAATAATGAAACTGCATTTCGCTAGGCAACAGCATGTTGATGGTTCCTGCACCCTTACATATTTTCATGCGCGAAAATGAACCGTTCGCAAGTAAGCGCTCTCCATGCACCGTTACAGAACACCTAGCTTAAAGTGGGTAAGACTGTATCACTTGGAAATGAGGGGCGTGATAATGCAATGGTTGCACTGTCTTTGCTTTTCCTGAACATTTAGTTGCTGCTTCGGTATTGTTCTTCATGGTCATCTTATTGCATATATTCTTAGAATAGGAAATTTGCACCTCTTAAATAAAATCCATCACAGCTTCATTGTCCAATCAAAGAAACTCACAGGGCCTCTTAAGCGTTCGCCTAAGACGACTCGATGGTGAGAGCCATCTTCATCTTTTTCTTTTCACTCGATGCATTGATCCGCCCACGCCTCCCTCTTAAAAGCTTCTACACCTAACGTGGTTTAGCACTGCCTCCAGGATAAGAGGCAATGCAAGCCTTTTGCACGACACCTGGTTTTCGCTCTGCCTCCGGGATTGGCAAACCTTTCACGAAGCGACGATGTCCTGTGTGGACCTGATGATCACGTCGTGATACCGTCAATATTTCGGTGATCCGCGACGTTATGATGACGTCATATGGAGCTGATGATGAGCTGATGATTTTCTGCATCGCTCGTGTCGACGCCGACAGTAAATTTTGACGTTTATGAGGCATTTAATGCTTTCGCCTCAGAAGTGAAATTGGCATAGAGGCTGTGGTTAGAATTAACAGTTAATAGTACTCTATGTACCATAATATATGAGATCAGTGCGCTGTCCCTGTTAAAGATAACAGAGCAAGTTGCGTCTCGTAATAAGGCCCCGGTATGGAGCTGTCTCTCGATATGTTAATGCTAATTTAATTGTGTTTTGAACAGATGTTGTGTTTTAGAACAGAAGGTAAACGATTTAAATGCTACACGCCATGGAAGAGCGATAAGCTGCAGGTCCCGCAAGAATGCTAATGCAACTGTAAATACATAAAGGCAGGTTTATTGCGCAAGTAACTTGTTGGACGTAAAGCAAAGACAACAAACAACACCAATGGGCACGTTTCACAATGATGCGGTAACTTTAATGCCACTGCTGACATCGCGCACACCGCAGGTTTATCGCTGTTGTAGCCGCGAACATCAGGAGTTCGTAGTGAAGCAGTTTAGTTTCTCAAACAGCAGTAGAACAATTTTTCTCTAACTCTCCTCAAGTGTAGGCATCTAAAATGGGCATGTAGAGTCGCGTCGCTCCCAATATGAGCTGGAATTTGCTGCCCGTGGTCAAAGCGGCGCCAAGACTGCACGGTGGCGCGGCCATAATGCCCACATGCCCACATGGGTGATGCCCACACTCTTTCGACCGCTCGTATTTATATCACAAATTTCGCGTCAGCCAATGTTATAGCGTAGGCTTAGAGACTCTTTAACTATGTCTACCGTATTGGAACTCATATTGAGGACCACTGTATGTTTCATTAACGTATTCCATGGGACTAGTTTCTTTACCTGGCACCGAAACGGATGTGAATTAAATTTGGAACAGGTAGCCGAGGCCCCACTCACGCGAAATTGTTCCCTTTTATTTGGACGAAGACCATTACCTTCGTCCAAGTTAATGCGGCGACGACGTGACGCCGGCCTTCCCTACAGTGTTAACGCAATTGCGTTTAGAAAGCTCTGGGTTTAAGTGCTATGAACTGAGTTGTCCCCAGTCAGGTGTACCGGAAGAACCACAAAGGAACTAAGAAAGCACTCTCAACCAAGAGGAGCACGCAGCACTGTGACTGGAGCCGCCAACGTAAAGGTTCTGAAGTAGGGCTCTTTTGCTTCAGACACAGCAGCACAACAAGGTTTCTGGGTAACGTTTATTTGTTGTGGACATGTAAAGTGTTTATGTTTTTTTCATTTATACAGTCCGTTCGACGTCTTTTGTAATCGAGCACCGAACTTTATGTTAAAAATTTTGGAACAGGTAGTGAATGCTTCACTCACGCCAAATTCTTGTCCCTATATAAATTGTGTCCCTATGACCCGAAAAATTGGCGACGCTTGCACTAAGCCGCGCAAGGCTTGAAACAGCGAAAGTGGACGATTCTGAAGACTATAATCTTATTGCTTCAATAGTTCTTTCTAGGCTTTAGCTAGGTGATGGAAGTTGTTTCTAGGTTACGTCTAGATCGTTGTTAGGCTTTAGCTAGATGATGCTAGGTTGTTTCTACGTTGATTCTCAGCGCAGAGAGGTTTGAGTTAAACCAGAGACAGTCAGACAGGCACGAATGTCCAAACCCCAGAGACAAAAACGCGTGCTGAAACCAAGCGTTCGCTCCTCTCATAGATCTACGAGCACGTCGTCGTTGGCGTGGGCCTTCCATCGCGTCGGTCTTGTCGCAGCCACCGTTGCCTCTCCCAAAGCCTAGTATTCTCTCGTTGTACGTACTCGGGGTCTACGGCTCGCCGCCGTCGCTTCGCAGCCGTTTGTTGTTCGGCTAAGTTTGTTTGTTTCTTTCTTTCCTCAAAATTGTGGCACTTACCCACTCTGGGGAATTGGGCTAACTGTTGCCTTCTTCGGTTTTAGTGGACCAGTGGTGTTTAGTGGCACTCCCCAATTTCTGTGGCACATTTGTTGGTCTAACTGTTGCTTTCTTAATGTTTAGTGTAGCAGCGATGAGTAGTGGAATTTGCCGAATTTGTGTTGCACATACCCGTTAATAATGACGATAGATTTTGGTTCGTCGGAGAAAAAACGATTTGCTAAAAAGCTTCGCTGTTGAAAGTATCAATCCAGCAGCTCCACTACGTGAAAGTCGTCGGAGCAGCAAAGCTGATGCCCCCTTTCGTCAGGTTATTGCCTTTCTCTGTTGTTTCCAAGTCTTTCCAAGTCTTCGTATGTTTTGCGAGGCCTCTCTAAGTATTTGTTGTTTCACAATTGCTGTTTATTTGACAATTCTATGTTATTCTAAGGGGCGGCGATATGCTCATTCACGGCTGCGCGGCGACGCTACGGTAGCGTTCCAGTGCGGCCGTGGCCCATTCCACCCGAGCACACGAAGAAAACGCATATTACATTCCCGGTTGCTCTAGAACGCAAGCAGCGTTGCAAGCGCTCCTGTGCAACAGGTGCCCACGCTCCTTCTGTTGGTTATCATCGCCCCACCTCAAACCTTTTGCGCCAACCAAGAGCACTGCGAGAAGGAGAAGGCATGGGAGGTACAAGACACCTTTGTGAAGCCTCGTGCATAAAATACTAAAGCGAGAAGACTTCGTTCCGTTGAGGGTCGCACGCCAATACCGCGGTCAATTGTTGTCTACAAAATTATTGCTAAAGTATTATCAAATCGGTTACAGTTTGTGATGTGAATCCGCAATGGCCCTCAAAGGGGTCGCTTCATACAAACCACTGTACACATCGCTTGTATAGTTCAGTATTGCTACGGCTGTCTCGTGCATCTTGGTATGCTTCAGGTAGACCTTGCGAAAGCCTTTAACCGTGTCACTCATTCATTTCTGTTTTGCCTTCTGCAACATTGTTGGCTCTACTGTACTTGAAGGCGTTACACATTGTTAGAAGGACTGTTCGACTCTTCCTAATTATTGACTGCCGCCTCTCAAAGCTGTACCATTTGGTGTTCTGTAACCAAGGCTCTGCATTGTCCATTCTTGTTTGCACTTAATCTTGAACCACAATGACTGAGCAAATTCGAACTAATAGTATTCGTGGGCTTCCGTATATAAGGCAAGGTGGTTGGGTAGTTATCTAGATGCATAGGGTAAGTGTAGCTTTCTTTTTTTGGTCCCACAAATCAATGTAAGTTTGGTATTTACAAGAATGAAGTCGCCATTGTATCGCTGCTCCTTTGAACTCATCCAAAAGTTTAATTATATGTTTGGATCATGGGGTACGCCGGCAAGTTCGCAGGCAGTAATGGCGTCGTATTCCACAAACGTTCATTGGTGAGCTGCTAGATTACTATAATTCATGCATGGTACGGAAAAGAAGCGCGTCCCTAAGCTTCGACGACAGCGCAGGTATTTCTCTCTATCGCCTTTCCCGATCGGGGAGCCGAAGATTCCATAACTCTTTAGCTACAAAGCTTTAGTATGTATGCAACTTAATTCACATGTACCGCTCTGTTTCACATCAACGCTTTCATGGATTTTCGCAACTTTCGTGTAGTCTTTCGGGCTTGTCGAATTAACGAGACCGCAACGTATCAGACCAATGAGGGGGGAGGCCTGGGATCATTCTTGATATCTATGGCAATAGTTTTTCGTGACAGTTTCCCTTCCCATAATTGTGTCATGTCTTGGAGGTTAATTCGTCAATGCCTAACCGACTTGCTTGTTTCTTCTTCAAATTTCTCTTTGGTACACTGTGTTTGTGGGCATTCATGTAGGAATTTTTCCTTCAGTCCCGGTCCTTAAAGAGGTTTTCCATCGAATACCCTACCATAGTACACGCAGGACATTCTAGGAATTTTTTTCGTGCTGTCGCCGCTCCGCTTTCCCGCTCATTATATTTTCTTTTTTTTATTTATTTGATTACATACTGCAGACCCTTAGGTCAGCAAAGGTGGGGCAGTTTCAATAGGACATAGTTGACACAGAAATGATATAACAATTTGTATAGGGGTTGTGTGAAACAGTCATAGTAAATACAAAGGTGACATGGAAAACTATTTCAAATATGCGAATAAGGCGTACTGAAGAAAAGAAAGGATACTACATGGCAATTTTCCGAACTTTTCCGGACATGATGTACTAAACGAGTTGAGAAAGCGTATAGTTTCTCCTATACAAAGACCATCTTTGATAAACTTGGCACTGATACACTGTCGGTGAAATCATGGTTACAAAGAAACGGTGTTGCTGTTAGTTCAGTCTATATATACTGGTCTCTCAGCTGTACTAGAGCAATAGAACATTGTCTTATTAGCTCATTCCGTTTTTGAAATTTCTATGAGCGAATTAAAGAAACTTTACCGTTAATTCTCATACTAACCTTCTCCAATGGGTCCTGATGATGTCCCTTTGATGTGTTTTCCTTATAGGAATGCAGTCAATAGAAACGCGTATGCAATATCGTAACGCAGAACTAATCATTGTTTCAGTATACATTTCATTCGTATGAGTATTCATCCCAAGGATATTTATGAAGAACTTAACATCAGAGCGGACTAGTGTTCGACCTTGGTTAGGTCTCATCCTTACCAGCATCCTTGTACAACCGATTTTTATGATCTAATCGTATTCTTCTTAAGTTCTACAGTGCGTGAATATCAGATTTAAATGCTTATGTGGTGAGCTTGTGCGATTTTTGTCGCTAAGTGAATGCAACGGCGTACCATAATGTTTGTGATAATTCAGGTAGGCATTGTAATAAATACCATAAAGGAAAATAATGTTCCAAGACCAAGTGCTTACGACGCTCGCCTTTCCCGGGTGCCATTCCCGCCCCGCTAAGAGATTTGATTTAGTTTTTCATTTCTTCTCTCCTCGTCTCCACTATTATCCTCTCCTTCTATTTTCCTTCCTCCTCTCCTACTTCGGCGAAGAGCGTTTGCGTTTAACGCAAGCCTCCCTCCTCCTTCCCTACTCATTGCTTAGACGTCCTTGTTTCAACTAGTCTTTAGACTCTCCCACCACAGGCTCCACCATCTTCTCTTACCGATCTCCCTCACTCTCCTTCGCTCCGCCCTCTCCCTCCACTGTCTTAGCTTTTCCTCGCACCTGCTGTACTCGTTAGTGGGGCTTTCCCCATTTCTGTGGAGCCTGCCCGGTCGAGCTTTCTGCAAGGCCGGCTTTACTCTCAGCTTAAATAGCTCCGCTGTTAAAGTGTGTTGTCCAGGCATGATGACACTCATCAACGTAGAGTGGCGGCCTGGGCTCGAATCCACCTAAAAATTTGCTTTGTTTCCCACATTCATTTTTTTTTGTGGCGCCTTGTCTTACGTAACACAGGGATGACACACACATTTTTTGTTAAGTCTTCCTAGAACGCTTCCACATCTTTAAAGAAATTGATTTAATTTACGCACACAGCTATTTGTCCGCTACTGTGGGAGCAGTAGTAGTGGGTGTGCGTGTACCTACTGCAACTGTCGTTGAGCCACTTCTAATACGGTTCCGAAGAGGGGCCCTTTTGTTTCACACACAGCAGTGGAAAACCGTTCCCATAACTATTGTTTCATGTAATCATCTAAATTGTGGGCCTCACTTATTTGTACAACTCACGAGAATACTTTGGCAATCGAGCGCCGAAATTTTTGTCAGTAAATGTGAAACAGGTACCAAGGCCTCAATTGCAACCAAATTATTGTCCCCATATTCAGAAGCTCCTCCCATATGTTTTCACGTATGCCCAAGAAGAAGAAAAAAGTCACAGTTTTGCCGCATGCCACCATAGCAAGGGCGAAGCAATGAATGCGATTCGCCGCGAGATCGGGCTAAAGGTGGCAGCCCCGTCGCCGCGTTTGTGGGATAGGCGGTCGGCGGCGCGTATACAAATGTACGCAGCGGCGCTTCACCGTAGGCAGTTTGAGTCGATTGTCGGTGAGTAAAGGGCGTTGACTGCAGCCTAATGGCGATGTGTACGTCCTCCATCGCCACATGAATGCCCGAAACCGGCCTAACGTTCCTATTACGTGTGAGAGAAGCGCAATCTGCCATGAACGGGGTACTGGCCTTCGGTCACTTTCGGGTTTGGCACTGTGCTCCCTGTTTTAGATGCGAAGTATCTTAAGGCGGAGCTCAATCCGGTGGTGGTGGGGGTGTGGTGGTGGTGTGCGTTCTGACCACCCTTACTGCGCATGCGCATACCCTCTCCACACACCTCCTCTCCCCTCCCCTCTCCACACCTCCTCCACTTTCCCCTCTCCCT
Organism: Rhipicephalus sanguineus; assembly: GCF_013339695.2. NCBI lineage: Eukaryota > Metazoa > Arthropoda > Arachnida > Ixodida > Ixodidae > Rhipicephalus > Rhipicephalus sanguineus. Next base: position 163,698 of record NW_023615491.1, read on the forward strand.
TTCTCCTCTCCAATTTCCCTCTCCCCCCCCTTTCCACTCTTCCTCTGAAACGCGGGCTAGACATGCCGAAATTCTCTCCTGCTCAACGCCGCGATGAGCTCGAGCGCATGCGCGTCCTACGCTGCCTCCTACGCGTCCTCCTCTCCTACGCTGCCCCCCTCTCGCCCGCCTGTAGGCCGCGTTCCCCGCTCGCCCTGTGAGAATTAACGGCCAGGCTAGATGGAAGATACGACGCGCGTAGCGTACCTCTTCGCGTTCCACGACGCGAGGTCGGTAGCATGCCCAACGAACGCCAACGGAACGACGCGATCGTGCAAGTGCTCCGGCTTCGCATCGCCTCATGGTCCCCTTTAGCGGGAGATGGTGTAATTTTTTTCCTGCTTTAATTGTACGTGTTTTAAACTGTGTTTTGCATATGCCACAAGAAATAGTGTTGCGTGACTGAGCCAATTAAGTATTTACTTCTTGCTCTAGCGGCTACAAAGAAAGAGAACCTGTATTTCTGCGTGATTAGATGAAGTAGAACTTTGTGCACTGTGTTTCCTCTTTGCATGAATACGCGTACTGCTATAGAAATGCGTGGCTTCAGGTTTTTTACCGCTAACCGGCCTCTGCAGACGCTGGTTCATGCTTTCCGGCATCACAACGATTTCCAAATCGCCAACACTCCCAAGATGGTGTCGCTAAAATTCTGCATTCACACATCGACATTTAGTACTTTATTTAAAATTTAGGACGGCGTGAAATGCACTATGTGATGTGCTTGAACGACAAAGTGGTACCCACATTGAAATAATTTTGGCGAATGGACGGTACGACGGTTAGACCTAGCGCCATACCGACACGTACATGCGCTTACTTATTAAGTGCATACAAGTCTCGTAAGGCGAAATGCTTATGTATATCGTGTAGGCATACGCACAAGCATTTGATACTCAAACGGAATAAGCTCTAACCTGAGGACGTGCATGACGTACGCACGCATGCGAACACGCTGCGGCTAGCAGACGACGCTAGAAGCCATGCACACCACGGGGTTTCGTCCGCTCGCCGCTAGGTGCCGACTCTGCTCGATCTCGCAGCCAATAGCAAGAAATTGAAATGTCACAGCGAAGAAACAGAAGCAGCTCGATACTTGCAGCGCGCCGCTGAAGCACAAAGACACCGCCCTAAAGAACGAACAGGCATGCACAGGCAAGCGTAGACAACACTGTCCAGATGTTACGTCCGTGTTTTGAGAACGCGCTGCCAGTGGTTGGTTGGTTGGTTGGTTGGTTTGTTGTTGGTTGGTTGGTTTGGTTGGTTGGTTGGTTGGTTTGGTTGGTTGGTTGGTTGGTTTGGTTGTTCCTAGAGAATGGAACAACCCACCACGGGATCGGCCACGACTCGTGCGGCAGTAGTTTGTGAATAAAGTTCGACAATTTAGAATGAGACGCTCTCAATGTTTTTTTCTTCTTTTACACTGCGGCGCGTGGAGTGACCCCCTGCGTCTCGTGCCAGACGGGGGCGTCTGATGCAAGGTGTGCACGGTGTTCTTTGTGTTTTCCCCTTCACATCAGGGGGGGGGGGGTGCAGAAAATGGCCACTTTGTCGTGCGCGTCTCAAAGGCAGTATTGGAACTGAAAGAAATTACGTGCGCTGCGTCTGCAAGTGTCGACATGGAGAATCAGAAGCTCTTGGATCTTCTTCTTCTTTAAACTGTGACGCGTGGAGTGACCCCCTGCGTCTTTAACCACACGGGGGCGTCTGATGCAAGGTGGGCCCGGTGTGCTTTGTTCTTTTTTTCCTTCCACATCACGAGTGGGTACAGAAAATGGCCACTTGGTCGTGCCGTAGGGTTTCCTATCGATACACTAGAGTGAACTCTGGCGCTAGGGTCTATGGCAAGGAGGTTGGTCTGTGGGAGCTGCAACGCATGGCGCTTCAGCCAGCATGGCAATGATTGGTAGTACACGATTTGTCTAAACTTCGTTCTTTCGGCTCCCTTTGGCTTCGCGTCACCTGCAGCCACTGTGTCGCAAAACGAAGTTCAGCAAAAGTCAGCAGTTCCACTTCACCACTTTAACCTTTTTAGGCTCGCCTATTAAAATCTGGTCACGAAGTTCACGACGGTCTATTCTTTTCCGAAACGAACGCCAAAACACAAGAATAAGCAAAGCCTCAAGTGCGTTTGAAGCCATAAGCACGAAGGTTAGGCAAATCCGTATACTACCCATCTTCCCCATGGTGGCTGTACGATTGCAGTGCCAGAGTCCCCTCTAGGTAATTTTGGGAAATTCTATGGGTCCTGTGTTCTCAAGGGCAGTATTCGAATTGAAAGAAAATTAGGAGCGCTGCTTGTGCAAGTGTCGACAATGGAGAATCAGACGCTCTTCGATATTTCTTTTTCTTTTAAACGGTGGTGCATAGAGTGACCCCCTGCGTCTCAAGCCACACGGGGGCGTCTGATGCAAGGTGTGCCCGGTGTTCCTTGTTCTTTTTTCTTTCCACATCACGAGTGGGTACAGAAAAGGGCCGCTTTGTCGTTTGTGTCTCAAGGGCAGTTTTCAAATTGAAAGAAAATTGGGAGCGTTGCGTGATAGAAAACACGCTCACGCTCCTCCGAGATTTGCTTACCACCAGCGGCACATGGTGTATATAGGATTGATAGGCGGGCGAGTTGGAACTTATCCATCTTTTGCGCAGCGCACGAAATTGACAAGGTACACAAGAGCTTGTTCAGCGCTTGTCCCGCCCTCTTCTCTTGTGTACCTTGTCAATTTCGTGCGCTGCGCAAAAGATGGGTGATATAATAGCTCGCCGTTATTTCGCCAGCATATACATGGCGTGTGGTTGACTTGTCTAACGCAGCGCGCTGGGGAGCGAGGATTTCTGGTTCGAATCCGCGGTCGGGTACCTCAGGATTTTTTAGATGCGAAGTATCTTAAGGCGGAGCTCAATCCGGTGGTGGTGGTGTGCGGCGTGACCACCCTTACTGCGCATGCGCATACCCTCTCCACACACCTCTCCACTTCCCCTCTCCACTCACCATCTCCCCTTCCTCTCTCCACTGTCCCTCATTCCTCCCCCTGTCCCATACCCCTCTCCCATACCCCTCTCCCTTTCCCCTCTCCACTCTTCCTCTGAAACGCGGGCTAGACATGCCGAAATTCTCTCCTGCGCAACGCCGCGATGAGCTCGAGCGCATGTGCGTCCCCTCCCCTTCTCTCTCCACTCCTACGCTGCCCCCCTCTCGCCCACTTGTCGACCGCGTTCCCCGCTCGCCCTGTGAGAATTAACGGCCAGGCTAGATGGAAGATTACGCGCGTAGCGTTCCTCTTCGCGTTCCACGACGCGAGGTCGGTAGCATGCCCAACGAACGCCAACGGAACGCGATCGTGCAAGTGCTCCGGCTTCGCATCGCCTCATGGTCCCCTTTAGCTGGAGATGGTGTAATTTTTTTCTTGTGCCTTAGTTTTCATTGTGCCTTTTTTATATATATACATACATACATACCCGGGCATGACGGTGACGTCGACGGCGACGGCAAAAAATCCTGGCAGCTCCTGGCAGCTTCCTCGGCCTGCTGTATCGCCCAGATTTGCTTGTCCAGGCCCCGAACAGAGCAGCCTAGTCCGCCAACGCTCCCGAAGGCCTTCACTGGAGGTCGCGACCCTAGTATTGCTGATTAATGCTGGACATGCCCATAGGATGTGATCAAGCGCGGCAAAGTTTTCGGATTTTTGGCGTGATCCTGAGTTGTCTCCGCCATTTCAAGACACCGAAGGAGGTTGGCAGATGAAAGGGTTTCTATGAAATTTATAAAAAAAGAATGCGGCATAGATTTAGTGCTGTCATTAACCCTTGTCAATTGTGTTCGTGGTGCTGGCTGTCTAATTTTACAAGAAGCAATTAACACTACATTAGTACTCCTACCATACAGGCATCAGATCAGGTTAACGCCTGCGGTTCCAGTGTTGGCTCCTTTTTATAGGACTCTAATAAACATTACATTTGTATTCCTATGATTCAGCAGCTATATTGAAGCATTGATGGACTCCGGTAGATACATTAACGAATATTACGTGTGCTAATCGCATCATCGTGTCTTAAAGTGCACTTCGTTTCGATAATACTGACGTATGTGCTCTGACGTGAGTGCTAAGGTTACGTCAGACCATAAGTTACTCTTTAAACGCCAGTGTTGACGACGTGCCTGGTAAGCCCATGATGTGCACACAGCTACTATATTTACAACAAGACGGCGGTCCACCTCGTAACTTTTGGCTCAAAGCCATAAAGTGCAGCATAGAAGTACAGTGAAACCTCGGTGATATGAATCTCACGGGACCACCAAATTTATTCGTATCATCCGAAATTCGTATCACCAGAAAGCATGGAAAATTCGCATGCGACAAAAGAAAGCTGGCGTACATTTTCATTTATTGTTTTTCAGGGCCGCAGCAACGTCAGGAAGAACCCTGAATGATTATCAGTCAAGTTTTTAGATGTTGGCAATCATACGAGCACTCGTAAATATACGGCACGTACGCGCGTATCTAATTAATGAACCAAGTGCGTTGTGACCCGCGACAGCTGTAGCCCCTTCCAAATTTTAGTATGTTTTTGCATGGCACCGGAGTACTGAAGCGAAAGTAACGAAAAAAATCACAGCATATCCACGGAGTGAATGATGATGAGTGGGCGAAGCTGCGGAGGTTCATCGGTAAACCGTGAATCTTCCGTGAATTCTGCCCAGTACATCATCACCGACGTTTCACCGAGATCGGGCGCCTTTATACTAAACGTTCGATGAGAGTTATGACGACTTGCAGCTCACTTTAATTTTACATGTACGCTGTGAATTTTCATTGTTTAGAAAACCATTGCTTTAGAAAACATCTGGCGTCTTTCGTTAAGCAGCTGGCGTCTTTTCGTTTTGCTTTAGAAACATCTGGCGTCTTCGTTTTGCTTTTAGAAAACATCTGGCGTCTTTCGTTGGTTTATTTCATCAATCAACGGCGTTTTGAACAAAATTTTTATTGTTTAATCACGCACAGGATAAATCTCACCAGGTACTACCTTGGAGGTAAACAATGGCTGCTATGGGAATGAGAGACAGAAGAAGTCGGCTTTTAGCTAACCCTTACACTTCTACTTCTACTAACGTTTCCTAATGGAACATGCCAATGGCTGCTAATGGGGAATGAGAGACTGCTAATGGGGAATGAGAGACGAATTTTTTATTGTTCAACAACGCACAGGAAATCTCCCACCGGCACCACCTTGGAGGTCAAGATCTGGTACTAGCGTTACGACGGGTTACGCACTACTACGAGGGACGAACGGGTGCCGCCTTAAGGAGCTTCGCCCCTAAATTAACCGTTCGCAAGTAAGCGCTTTCCACGCACCGTTACAACCCACCTAGCTTAAAGTGGGTAAGACTGTATCGCTTGGAAATGAGGGGCATGATATAATGCAAAGGTTGCGCTGTCTTTTCTTTCCCTCAACATTCATTGTTGCTTGGATATTGTTCTTGATGGTAATCCTATTGCATATAATAATAAAATATGAAACTATAACGTGAGCTGAAACCAAGAAAGCGTTATAATAACCGCTAAACCACTCCTATCGCATGGACGTGCGGGAGGTAAGTCTGCACAGTAAACAGGAAGGTATTGCTCGCTTCATGCGTACTTCTCCGTGATTACAGTGAACCATCGCCGATGGCCGGGAACGCAGCATAACTATGCAATGAACTGCAGCATGCACGAACCGTCTAGCACACATTTGCGCCTCCTAAGTAAAATCCGTCACAGCTATCATTGTCCAATCAAAGAAACCCACAGGGTCCCTTAAGCGTTCGCCTAAGACGACTCGAGGGCGAGAGTCATCTTCATCATCTTCTTCTTTTCACTCGATGCATTGATCCGCCCACGCCATCCTCTGAAAGGTTTCTACACCTAACGTGGTTTAGCACTGCCTCCAGGATTAGAGGCACTGCAAGCATTTTGCACGTGGCCTGATTTTGCACTGCCTCCGTGCTCGGCAAACCTGTCACGAACCGACGATGTCCTGTGATGACCTGATGATCACGTCGTGATACCGTCACAAATTTTGGGGATCTGCGACGTTTATGATGACGTCATATGGAGCTGATCACGAGCTGATGATTTTCTGTATCGCTCGTGTCGACAACGACAGTCATTTTTCGCGTTTATGGGGTCTTTAAAGCTTTCGCCTCAGAAACAAAATTGGCATAGAGGCTGCGATTAGATTTAACATTTAAAGTGTACTCTATGTACTCTATTAGGTGAGGTCAGTAAGCTGTCCCTATTAAAGATAACTGAGCAAGCTGCGTCTCGTAATACGGCCCCTGCATGCAGCTGTCTCTCGATAGGTTAATACTATTTTAGTTGTGTATTGAACAGATTTTGTGTTTTCGAACAGGTGAGCGGTTTAAATGCTACGCACTGTGCCATGGAATAGCGGTAAGCTGCAGGTCCCGAAAGAATGCCTTGCAACTCTAAATCCATAAGGGCAAGTTTATTGCGCAAGTAGCTTCTTGTAGGGGACGAAGAACAACACAAAAACGATGTGTACATTTCACAATTATACGGTCACTATAATGCCACTGCTGACATCTCGCACGCCGCAGGCTTATTGCTGCGTTAAGCCGTGTTCAGACTACGTGCGCAACGTACGGATCGTCGGTAAGGATTGCGAAGGTAAACGTAATCAACGTAATGAGCTTGTTCAGACGTTGTCACGCAGCAAGATTGTTAAGAAACTGACAGGGCCCCCTATGCATTCGCCTCAGTCGACTGGAAGGCAAAACCGATATTTTTCTTATTAGTCGATGCATTTATCCTCCCCCGTGCCCACCGTAAGCTTTCTGCACCTAGCGTGCACATAACGTTATTTTCCACTCCCTCCAGAGTCGTAGGCATTGCAACCTTTCTGCACCTCACCTGCTTTTACACTGCCTCCGTGATCGGACCCCTTTGAACAGGCGACGATGTAGCGTGGCGACGTCATCATGTGACGTCATAGTGACGTCATGATGGTGTCACACATTGTGCTTATTTGTGACGCCATGCTGATGCTATATGGTGACGTCATCATGTGACTATGATTTCTTGCATCACTCGTGTTTACGCCACCGACGCCGACGGTCAATTTTCCTGTTTGATGAGGTGCATCAAGGGCTTTCGCCTTAAAAATTCCAGCAGACTCCACTTGCTGTCTATGTTGTTTTTGCAATTCATTGTAAGTTTTTCTATGTCTTGCAAGACTGAAAAAGTGGCAATGCAACTACGAAACCACTACAGGCATGACTTTCCACTTGACACAGCCATTGGAACCGCTAACATAAGCATTTCGTAATCAGGCTCTTTTGTTCGTGACTCAGCTGTAGAACAAGTTTTCTGCGCAAGTTTTCTTTATTGCAGACATGTAAAGTATGTATGTATTTTCATTTGTACAATGCCCTTGACTACTTTCGAAATGGAGCACCGAAGTTTATGCAAAAAAATTGGGAGACCTAGCCAAGGCCTTGCTTTCCCCACATTGTTGACCCCATATACAGGGTGTCCCGACTGTCAAGCAGCAAAATTAAAAAAGAAATTACAGCATATCCACGGGTGAATGATGAAGACCTTGGGCGAAGCTCCTGAAGCAATCATGGTTACACCGTGAAATGTTCAGTGGTTTCGCCCAGCAGTAATAAAAGCGATACGCCGCTTTAATTATTTTTCCTTTCTTCCTTTTTTCTTCTTTCTTTCTATTTTTTATTTCTTATTTTTTATTTTTTCTGTTTTTTATTTTTTTATTTTGTTCTATCTATGGGACAGCGCCATCTAGTATATTGTCACCCAACTGCAGTTTGCATGCATCTCTAAGGGACAGCGCCATCTATTGAATGATACGGGAGACGCGACGGCGGGGACACGCCGGATGGAACGACGACCGACCAGGTGATGCTATAAGGAGCTCCGCTCCTTATAAAATAAATCCAGCCAGCTCCACTCCGTGAAAGCCGTCAAAAAAAACAAAGCTGATGCCCCCCTTCGCCACGCCATGCCTTTCTATGTTCTTTTCTGCAATCTTTCTATGTATTTCTATGTTTTGCAAGACTTTTCTCAGTATTCTTTGTTGCATCATTGTTCTTTATTTGACAATCTATGTAAGCTATGGGGCGACGATATGCTCCATTCACGGCTGCGCTGCTACGTTACGGTACCGTTCCAGTGCGGCCGTGGCCCATTCCCCCCTCACGCGCAAAACGCATATTAGGGTAACGCGGGGCAAAATGAACGCGGGCAAACGCGACATTCGACTTTGCCGCCCTCTACACTCTATACAAAAAGTCACAGTTTTCGCCGCAGCGGTGAAGCAATGAATGCGATAGCAACAAATTGGAATGTAACGCGAAGAACGGAAACCAGCTCGAAATTTCGAGCGCGTCGTTCAAGCTCAAAGGACGCACGAAAAGACACACACAGGACGAACGCGAATAATATGCGTCACAGCTCGACACTTGAAGCGCACTGCTCAAACATAAAGCAGGACGCACGAAACGAACGAACAGGTACACACAGGACGAGCGCGAACTAACTGTCACAGTTGTTTTTCTTATGTCTCTTTGAACAGCGCGCTCCTTTCGCAAACGCGACCACTGCAACGAGCGAAGGGACCTTCGTACGCTCTTGACTTTAGCGCGGACATCGCAGAGCACATGACAGACAACTCCCCGCTCCACGACCCCCCCCCCCCGCCCGCCCCCTTCTTTCCTCGGATAAGCGCACGAATGCGACCACGCCCTGTAGGGCGAAGGAAACTGTTCGCAGGAGAGGGGCGAGCTGGCCGACGCCTTTAAAAAGCCCGTTGCGCTCCTAGCGCCGTCTCGCTGGTAATGAAGAAACGCCTATAAGCGCCCGCCTTCTCCGAGTACTGCGGTAAAGTGTGTGTATATAACGCTCGCCGTTAGCCACCTGGACGATCTGCGCTGGTTAGAGCCACGCACTGCGGATCGAGAAGTCGCTGGTTCGATTCCGCGCTTCGGAAGATTTTTTCGGAATTATTTTTCTTTGCCATTTATATATATTATATATATATATATATATATTATATATAATATCTATATAATATATATATTACTTATACACATACGCAGCATGACGGCGGCGACGGCGACGGCAAAATCAGCCGAGACTGTCCATATAATTGCTATCGCAATAAAAGTACCTTTTAACGCGATAGCTTACAGAGCTCGTTTCGCAGAAATTCCGCCGTCGGTGTCGGCGTCGCTTGTGAGCGGAAAATCGTGCGTGACCGAAATATCCAGAAAGATGCAAATAAATAAATAATAAAAATCTTCGGTCACATTGAGGATCGAACCCGGGCCGCTTGCGTGGCAAGAATGTCATACCACAAAGCTACGATGGTACTTGCCACTGCTTCGGAAAAAAACACTACATGAATGCCATGTAGTGGAAGGAGTCTCCTTAACGCATTTTGTTCGGCAGGTGTCACGACAAAATGAGCCCATTCGGCGATTTGTAGCGCATTGGCGATGCCATCAAATTACGTTTTTTTGCGCGACGCCATGCTTCGAAAAAAGCCGCGATACGTCGCTAAAAAAAACACAAACTTTCCAAGAGCTTCAAAATGGACAACTATGTCCATCTAGCGGAATATATATCAAACAGGTATATCAATCACGGCCGCGGTGGTCTCATTTTCGACGGAGGCAGCGGCGTAGTTAGAAATTTTTTTCGGGGGGGGGGGGGGGGGGGCTCCTTGATCTGAAGTGGGGTCGGGCAGGCAAATGTGATCGAGTGTCATTTTGAGCTCTGTATGCCATAGCAATTCCATGGCTCTGTATGCCATAGGATTCCAAGAGAGGGCAAACGCGTGAGGGAAGACAGAAAATTAGGTGGGTAGATGAGATTAAGAATTTGCAGGTATAACGTGGCAACAGAAAGCACAGGACCGGGTTGATTGGCGGAACATGGAGAGGCCTTTGCCCTGCAGTGGGCGTAGACAGGCTGATGATGATGATGATGCCATAGCAAAAAACATTGGAGGGGGGGGGCACGGGCACAGTGTGCCCCCCCCCCCCCTGGCTACGCCACAGGACGGAGGCGCAAACGTGAGGGCCGTATGCTTAGATAAACTTGCACGTTAAGGAACCCCAGGTGGTCGATATTTCCGGAACCCTCCTCTACAGCGTACCTCATAATCATATCATGACTGGCACCTAAACCCCAGCAAGTATTATTATAGCATTGAGTTTCCTACAATATTTACTAGAGGGAACTCTGGCGCTAGTGTCTATGGGAGCTGTAACGCATGTCTCTTCAGCTAATATGGGAATGACGGGTAGTACACGGATTTGTCTAAACTTCGTTCTTTCGGCTCCGTTTGGCTCCGCATCGCCTGCATCCGCTTTGTCACAAAACAATGTTCAGCAAGAGTCAGCAGTTCCGCTTCACCACTTTAACCTCTTTAGCCTCACCAATTCAAGTCTGATCATGAAGTCCATAACGGTCTATTCTGTTATCCGAAACGAACGCCAAAACACAGCAATAAACAAAGCCACAAGTGCGTTCGAAGCCGTAAGCACGAAGATTAGCAAATTCGTGTACTGCCCATCATTACCATAGTGGCTTAACGATCGCAGCGCCAGAGTTGCCTCTAGGTAATTGTAGGAATCTCTATGATTATTAGCCTGCGTACCCAAGCACGCGAACCCTGCGGACACGTTCTAAACCCCCCCCCCCCCCCAGGATATGCGCGTGACAACCATATTGATTTTAGACCATGTCCCAATGCACCTACATGCCATGTAGGGGTAGGAGGAGGAAAAGACGAAAGGTGTATCCATCGTCATTGGCATCATGGTAGAAGCACGCGCTCGCCTTTTTTCCTGTTCACTGGGGCCATGCTTCTGGTAAGGGAACGTAATCACGGCTGTCTCGAAACCTCCGCTACACCGAGTCGTCGTGAGTCGGATTTGGGTGCCCATTGCCACCTCCGATTGGCACCGGTCGCACCAGTGCTAGAACATAGCCAAGTAGAAATACCCATAGGATCCTTATGCACTCGCCTAAGATGACTCGAACGCGAAAGCCATCTTCTTTTTCTTTTCAGTCGATTGTATTTATTCTCCCGGCCCCGAAAGCTTTCTGCACCTGTCGTGCTTTCGCACTGGCTCCGGGATGGGAGGCATTGCAAGGTGTTTGCACCTCACGGGCCTCCGGGATCGGCACAACTCTGAGAATCGACGATATCATTTGCTGACGTCATCAAATGACGTCCAGGTATATGACGTCGCAGTAGCTTTACTACGACATCATGGAGGTGAAAGCCACCACAAACTTTGGCGCTCTGTGACGTCATGATGATGTCATATGCTGACGTCAACACATCACTTTTGTTTTTCATCACTCGTGTGACGCCGACGGCCACTTTTCGTGTTTGATGAGGCATCCAAGGCTTTCGCCCTAAAAGTAATCTACTCACCAAAGCTCATCTTCTGGATCTAGACAGCGATGTGCAACTGGTAACTTATGGAGGGAAGTCACTGCAGTTACTTCCTCAATCGATATTTCTGATCGGTTGATGAGTTGTATAGTTGCTAATCAATGGAAATCAAAAAGACAAACTCGAAAACATTCGAAACACCGAAAGTTCAGGTGCTTGCTACTCGACACATCACAATGTAAGGTGCGCAAATGCTGACGCAAGACAAGGGAACTACACTACACGAATTCCGTTTGTGTTGCCTCGTTCCTTTCACGTGTCTCTCTTCGTTGGCACGACTTCCCTTGATTCTAGGGTTGTTCATATATTGATATTTTCGAATACAAATCGAATATCGAACATGTGTGTATGGCTAAGACTTTGCAAAACATGAAGCAACAAAAGCTTAACAAGCAAAGTTTGTTATGTGATAGATTTTGGCGGCGGCGGCGGCGGCGTACGCGAAAAACTCGGCGGCGTACGCGATAAAGTCGGCGCCGCCGAGTGTGCAGAAATGCGGCCCTCGAAAGTGCGCCGGTCATTTACGTATTTGTATGCGCCGTTTTCCGACCGTTTGTTATAGTCAGCCATTTCTGATACGGCAATATGATTGTTTATTGATGTGGACCGAATGTCGCGGAATCGAATCCCGACCAAGGCGGCTGCATTTTCGATGGAGGCGAGAGTGCTTTAGGCCCGTGTACCTAGGTTTAGGTGCAGGTTAAAGAACAGCAGGTGGTCGAAATTCCCGGATCCCTTCACTGCAGCGTCCCTCATAATTAATGGTGGTTTTGGGATGTTAAACGCAAACAATGATGAATAATATTGATATTATTATTCTCTTTATCGAAGGCACTTGTAGTTTCACGTTTCCATATTGCGTCACTGCCTGAAGCAGCTGAGGTGTCGCGCTGCTAGGCACGTGGATGAAGGTCCAGTTTCCAGCAAGGATGAAGGAAAGGTTAGCATTGGGAAAGAAAGGAAGAAAGAAGAAGAAAAGAAAGAAAGAAAGAAAGAAAGAAAGAAAGAAGAAGAAAGAAAGAAGAAAGAAAAAAGAAATAGGGAAAGCGAGAGAAAGAGACAAAGAAAGAAATGCAGTCGGTCACGCACGCACACGCCGAGCTTCCCTTGCCCCCATTTTCACGACTGACGAAGGCCTTCATTTTTTTTTCCATTTTTTTTCTCCTAATAAAAAATGAGACTGCATTTCACTAGGTAGCAGCATGTCGAATAAGCTTTCGGTCGTGCACCCATTACAAATTTTATGCAGAAAAATTAACTGCTCGAAAAGTAAGCGCTGTTCATGCACCGTTACAACATACCTATAGCTGAAAGTACGAAATACGAAGTACGAAAGTACGAAATAAGTACGAAATAGGGTATCACATGAAAATGAGGGACTGGGTGCAATTGAGTAGTTGCACGCAACCGTTCCTTTTTCCGAAGAGCTCAATGTTGCCTAGGTATTGTTCTTGGTGGTCATCTTATTGCATCTATTAATAAAGTAGCAAAGTACAACATAAGCTGTAAAAATTCCCTTAAAGGGGCCCTGCTACATTTTTTCAGCATGGCCAGAGAACGCTGCCGATCGATGGTCGAGGCTCCGGAAACACGCGAGCCAAACATTACAGCACAGCACGCAGCCTCGAAATTGCAATAAATTCTAGTCAGCTAGAAATCACCCCCTCTTCCTTCTACAAGTGATGCCATACACCCAAATTGCTGCGCCATATACCCAAAGTACACGGCCGTTGGTGCTCAAGGACATGACGCGCGCTGACGAAGGGACGCATGTTCTAGCCCCCTTGTGATCCCCCTCCCTGCATAGCTTTCAGCGCGCTAGTTGGTACGAAAGGAGAGAGAAAGCGCCTAAAGCCTGCTGCAAATCCCGTTAACTCCGCTCGTACTTGAAGAATTGTAAAAAGTTTTGCTGCAGTGGATTTGTCAGGCAATAAGACCCCAATAAAGTTTGCATCATCATCATCATCATCAATAAGCTCTTTTAATAAAGCAATTAGACGATGACTTGGAAAAGTGTTGCCGGGGAGCTTTAAACCGCTCCTACCGCGTGGACCTGGGGGAGGTAGGGCTGCACGCTAAGCAGGAAGGCAATGCTCGCTTTATGCGTACTTCTCAGTGATTACAGTGAAACATCGCCAATTACCGGTAACGCAGCATAGCAATGCTTTGAACTGCGGTATGCCGGGATCACCAAGCACAAGTTTGCACCTCCTAGATATAAATTCCATCACAGCCATTGCTGTACGTACGCCCCCCCCCCCCCCCCCAAAAAAAAAAAAAGTCTCACAGGGTCCCTTATGCCTTTCTCCAAGACGAGTCGAAGGCTAAAGCGATCTTTTTCTTCTCACTAGATGTATTGATCCTCCCATGCCCCCCTCCATAATGTTTCTGCAACAAACGTGGTTTCGCACTGCCTCCGAGATCGGAGGCATCGCAAGCTTTCTGCACCTCACCTCGTTTTGCACTGCCTGCGTGATCGGCCAACCTATTGCCAAGCGAGGACGTCATGTGGTGACGTCATCACGTGATCGTGATTTTTCGCATCGCTCCTATTCACACCGACGGACAATTTTCGCGTTTGATGAGGCATCTAAGGCTTTCGACTTAAATATAAAACTTGCATAGACGCAGTGTTTAGACCAAACGGTTAACGACTTAGCGTAATATATTAACTCTATTGTGAGAGAGCTCTGAGTAAGCTATCCCTATTAAATATAATAAAATGCAAGGAGCGTCTTTGTATACGGCCCCTGTATGCAGCTGTCACTCGAAATGTTAATACTAACGCAATTATGTTTTGAAGAGTTCTTGCGATTTAGAACAGAAGGTGAGCGATTTCAATGCTACGCACTGTGCCGTGGGAGACAGGTAAGCTGACCAGAAAGAATTCCAGTGAAAGTAAATACATGAACGGAGCTTTATTGCGCATGTAACTTGTACGTAAACGACAAAAACAAACAAAAAGAATATGCACGTTTCACAATTATGCCGTAACTTTAAAGACAACGCTGACATCACGCACGTCGCAAATACATCGCGGTGTAACCGCGAACATGGAATTTCGAAGTGGAGAACGTTTGTTTCAGAAACACCAGTAGAAGAAATTTTCTCCAGGGTAAGCATCTAAACTGTTAATATAGAGCCGCGTCACGCCGAATATGAGTTGCGACGTTGTGCCCGTGGTCAAAGCGGCACCAAAACTGCACGTTGGCGCGGACATAAAAAACAATTAGCGATGTGAACACTGTTTCAAGCGCTGGTATTTAAAAAACCAATTTCGCGTTTGCCGGTGTTACAGCGTAGGCTTGAGACCTCTTCAACCATGTCTAACATATTGCAACTCATATTGAGCACTGCTGTATGTTTTATGTACGTAGTACATCCAATTACTTTCGTAAAACATAAATTACTTTGTAATCGGGCAATTTCGTGTAAAAACAAATTGTAAAGGTATTAAAGCCCCGCTTACGCCAAATTGTTATCGCTTTCATTTGTACTAAGGTGGTCACCTTCGTCCAAATTAATACAGCGACGACGGGTCACCCTTCCCTACCGCGTTAACGGAATTGTGCTTGGAAGAGCTTTGCGATTTAGGTGTTACGAACTGTACTACGTCCGGTAAGGTGTACCGGAAGATGCACAAAGTAACTACGAAACCACGACCGACGTGAATATGATGTCACTACTGCTGCTGCAGGTGCCGCTAACATAAGCATTTATATATTTTCATTTATACAGTCCGCACTGCCTTTCACGAGTGCCATACAGAACGACTGTTCTTGTAGCCGCTAACACAATGATTCCGTAGTGTAGTAGAACACTTTTTTCTCTGTAAAACATCTTTGTACGGTAGATCTGTAAAGCAGTTATCTATTTTATTTATACAGTCCACACCATCTGTGTTTGGAAAAAGTGTATTACATCGTAGGACGCTACACTCTAAGAAATAAGAGTATGCGTGACTCTTTTCGGAGAGTTCTGACTTGCCACGTATAGGATTCTCTTTAAATAGTCACGGTGACTCTCTTGGTGGGTCAGGGTTGGCTCGCTCTAGGAGAGTTCCCTGACCCTCTAGGAAGAGTGCAAATACTCTCATCGGGAGGATCACGTTACCACTTTTAGGGAGTCAGACGACTCTTGCCGGTAACGCTCCTAGGGGGGTCAAGGGACCCACACCGAAGCATCAAGCGACTCCACAAGTATTTTAAGCTACTCATTTGATCCTTGCTCTACTTTTGCGCGACTACTGTTGAAAATAGTGGAGTATTCATTTTAAGCAAGTGCAATAATACTTGCCGTTCTGCCCAGCGACTGCAAAAAAAAAATAGTTCTATTTTAGCATTATTTTAATAAAACTCGTCAAAACAACACATATTTTCTAGCAAAGTTTATATAAAGCGCGAAAAGATGGTCAATGATTTCCAATTAAGAAGTTAAGGTATTCCTCATTTACATGCTTGCATGAGTATAGCCAACTAAAATGTGTGACTGTGATGTGCACAGTGCCATATGGTGCTAAATAAACAGCAGAAATTCGCATCATGTTTCCATATTTATTCTTATGATTAAGAATAAATCAAGAAGTGGTGACGGCTGGAGACATCGGACTTGTGGCTTGCTAGGTTGTCGCTCCTGTTCAGCGTGAGCACCATGAAAAACGGTATCTCAAAATAAGAACGTGATATTATGATGAGAAAATGAAATTGCAGTAAAGGTTTGCAAAACCTACACAATAAGTGGTTCACACAGACATAATAAAGGCTAACAACAAAACAACAAATGCAAACAGGCATGGTCAGGAACCAAGTTTTTTGACGTCGAGATCAGACATGTCATATGCTAGAATTACCGCACATAGCTCCCACAATCACGCACACTCACTCGATTCTGTAATAACGCCCAACGTCATCGCATTGTATGCAAATCACGAAAACAGCAAACAGAAACGAGGGAAGAACGCGCGGCCGCACCAACGCGCGCCGTCGAAAGTCTAGAGCTTTTTCACTTTACCGGTGAAGCTTGTCCAACTTGAATGACTACCGCGTACGTTCTGGAAGCACCGTACTATATCTGCACCTCAAACTACCGTCTTTAAGCCAACAAAACCATTATATATAGTGCGTCTGAGCGTTCTGTACACAGGTATTTTTTTTTACACGTTCCCACGCGCCGAAGCACACTACACACTCAAGGTCGATGGAAATGTTATGAAGTAGACTAAAGTGCATCTCAAAACGACATCTTGCACATTCAGTAGCGCAGACACAACGTGCGATCAGCAAAAAATGACCCTTGATAATTGTTTGCATCGCTCACTATAAGGGAGCTTAGAGTCACTGTATATGCTACTTTTAGGTAGCAGAGTAGCGCATAGGTCCGGCTAGCAACCACAGCTATGCGGTGAAGTCGCACTCCTTTTTTTGCAGGCGACATGCCTACCGCGTCGCCGATAAACATGTCTGGCGTGTCGAAGGCCGGCGATAAACATTGGCTGTCGATGACAAGTGTTAATTGAGTGAGCTGCAGCGGCGGCGTCGAGAAATACAAAAATTGGCCTGAGCGTCAGCTTCTCCGTAATGCATGGTTGCTAGCGGCGTTTGGAAAACAGATGCGCAACTCTGCTACCTAAAGGTAGCATATACAGTGACTCTAAGGGAGCTTGCACAGCAACGCGCCTAGCGGTGGCAACTCGTTAACTGACAGCTTTAGTTGGGCATCCGCAACAGCCCTGCGGACACAGGCTGCTGTTGGAAATGGCTGGCAGATAACTTCCGCAGAGCTGCTGCAGACGCCCAGCTAAAGCTGTTTGATTAGTACCTACGAAAGCAGTACACTCACCGTTAACTGGCGCCCGTTGTTCCTGTCCGCAGCTCCAGGAATATTCCGTCCTCCAAGCGTCACCGCGTCACGGCGTCACGGCGTCACTTCGTGCACGGAGCCGGCGTCAACACCAACACTGCCAACACTACCGAAGACGCGCATGAACAGACACACAACCCGCGCAAACCAACAACCAACACGCAACGCATTCCAATAGACGAGGAGACAGAGAGGCAAACAGAAGCGGCACGCCACGACGCCACCCCGTGCGCCGCTGTGGCGCGTTGCCGCGTTGCCTCGCCTCCGTCGTCGAGCCAACGCGCCACAATGGCGCCAAAGGGCAAGCGCGCGATATGTATGGCGTATACGGCGGTGCCGCCAATCGAAACGCGCTTCAGGAGAGTCCCGTGACTCCAGTCGAATTGCGAACTCTCTTTCTCTCCTGTACCTTCCAAAAGGGGTCAAATGGACACCCGAAGAGAGTCACGCAGCCGTGACCCTCTTTTGACTCTTTTTTTTCTGAGTGTACGAACACTTGGAAGCAGTGTCTGTACAACAAGAACATTAACATACACAAATGACTACACACAATATACATGAAACATTTTAAGAGAAATGTCCAAGTCCACAGGGTGCCCCTAACACATGCTACTAAACTAGCACACACCCACTTGGCACAACATACACAATGTACATGGCGATGTGTATGCACAATTGGCAGCATATATGTACAGCAGATGATGTTATGGTACATGTAATTTATATAAATGTACTGTCTTAGCATGAAATGTGGATATACATGAATGAGAACATCACTTTCCCACTGCTGTTGGAGCCGCTAATATAAGGATTTCGAAGTGGGGCTACGTTGTTTCAGACACAGCAGTAGAACAAGTTTTTTCTGTAACTTTTCATTATTTTAGACACGTAAAGTACCTATGTATCTTCATTCATATAGCCTGCTCGACTACTTCTGTAATGGAGCACCGAAGTTTAGTAAAGAACTTTGGAACAGGTAGCCAAAGCCTCCCGCACGCCAAATCGTCGTCCATATATACATTGCGTCCCGACTATCACGCAGCAAAATAAAAAAGTTCACAGTTTCGCCGCAAGGGCGAAGGAATGAATGCGATAGCAAGAAATTTTAATGTATTCAGCAAGAAATTGTTTGTGCTTCAGCGCGCCGCTGAAGCACAAAGAAGGACGCCCGAAAAGAACGCACAGTCATACACAGGACAAGCGTGAACAACTTTCACATTTGTTAGGTCTTTGTGCTTAGAACAGGCTGCAAGTGTCGACAATGGAGAATCAGACGCTCTTGGATATTTTTTTTTCTTTAAAACTGCAGCGCGTGGACGGACCCCTCTGCGTCTCCTGCCACTGGGGGAGTCTGACGCAAGGTGTGCCCGGTGATATTTGTTTTTGTTTCCTTCAACATCACGAGTGGGTACAGAGAGGTGCCACTTCGTCGTGCGCGTCTCAAGGGCAGATTTTAAATGGAAAGAATATGTAGGAGCGTTGCGTGTTAAAAACACGCTCAACCTCCTCCGAGATTTGCTTACCAAGCGGTAAATGCTCTATAAAAATAGCTCGCCGTGATTTCGCCGGCGCATGCATGGCGCATGGTAGAGTTGTTTAACGCAGCGCGCTGGGGAGCGGGGTCATGGTACGAATGCCCAGGGTGTTTCGGAATCTTTTTCTTCTGCTTTATTTTCTTTTGTGCATTTTAGATATACATACATATAGATATCCGGGACGTGACGGCGATGGCAACAGCGACAGCAAAAATCAGCCGAGAGTGTCCTTATAATGCTATATCATAAAAAAATTTAGCGCAGCGTCCACTGAAAGCGCATGCTGAAGAGACAGCGAAGCAGATGCACCTAGGTAGTCCTAACTGTTGCTGTTTCTCAAAGTAAATCGAATTTCTCTTTCTTTTTTAACACGACAGTGTTTTATGCCGCGGTCCATCAAGTACATCCGTTACGGATATGACGTTGATAAAATGGACGCCAACAGGCGAGAAAGAAAAAAAAACACAAAAAAAAGATCCGCCGCTGGGAATCGAACCCACGACTTTGCGGCTGCGACGGTCAGCGCCCGACGCTAAACCAACTAAACTACCTTGGCTTTTTTTTTCTTTATGTACTAAACTACCTTGGCATATGCGACGCCAGCGCGGTCAGTGTCCCTCGCTGGTATCGAGACGCTTTAACCATGGCCTCCGATATCGCGCGCAATCTCGGGTAAGCGCTAGTATGTGTCGATCGTGACGCCTTACTTCTTTTTATCTCTCACAGACGGCGGCACCGCCCGCCTACCTACACCGCCAACAGAAAGCACCGTGCGAGAGAGAATGTGTGAAAGATATAAGGCGCGTTCGTGAAATGTCCACTAACTACCTTGGCACGTGCTGGACATTTCACGAACGCGCCTTATCTTTCACACATTCTCTCTCGCACGGTGCTTTCTGTTAGCGGTGTATGTAGGCGGGGCGGTGCCGCCGTCTGTGAGAGTAAAAAGAGTATGTCGTCACGATCGACACTACTAGCGCTTACTCCGAGATTGCGACGATATCGGAGGCCATGGTTAAAGCGTCTCGATACCAGCGAGGGACACTGACCGCGCTGGCGTCGCCGAGGCACCCTAGACGCACTTACGTTCTTTGCCTTTCGCTTCGTGTTAGCATGCGCCGGCTCATCGGAGTAGTGCAGCTTACACATGCACCAGCGGGATTTCTCCACCGCCGACTGCTTCGATTGCGAGAGCACCGACTAACAAAACTGCTGCAATACGCGTTGCAGAAAGGACGCGATATCGACGGGCGAATGTCGAGCCTTGGTGGAGCGAGATAGAGGCCAGCGGGACGCGCGCGTTTGCGGCTCAAGCTATGATCCTCCGCCTCCCGTGTTGCTGAAGCGCAGTGTGGTAGTGTACGCATGGGCAAAGGCGTCGGTTACCCATTACTAGAAAGCGCACACCGT
Source organism: Rhipicephalus sanguineus (assembly GCF_013339695.2). Classification (NCBI taxonomy): domain Eukaryota; kingdom Metazoa; phylum Arthropoda; class Arachnida; order Ixodida; family Ixodidae; genus Rhipicephalus; species Rhipicephalus sanguineus. Next base: position 184,028 of record NW_023615491.1, read on the forward strand.
GCCGTTTCTCTCCTTAATTTTGAAGAAATGCATATCGGGTGCCATCCTTGATTATGAGCTTGTTGATGTCATCTTTACGCGGCATTCACGATCGCTGTTTCCAAATATATGTTCACAACTTCAGCTACCACAATGGTTTAATCATAATCATGGGCGTAGTCGTCGCGATGGAGACATGCCACTAGGCGTCAACATGGGTGCATCCACGTCAATGGTTAGACATTGTACAAGCTCTCATAGATCACTACACAATAAGAACTACTTCGGTGAAGACACGTTTCACTTTCGTGTTATACCGATTCCTATGATGGAGGGATCAGCCATGTTTTTCCTCTGTTTCTTTCCTCAATCATTTCCATGGCTGCGCTTCATGTAATATGACTCCCTGCGTGAGTTCCAGGGATGCAAAAGATCATGGCATTGAGGGACGTGAACAAGGACTTCTCGGAGTGGCCAAAGCTTCTGTGATTCTGGTGTTATAAAATGACGAAATAAAAAAGTTAGCGCAGCTTCCACTGTGTGGGGTCTGAAAGATATCGCCACTCTCAGAACACATAGAGACAGTTCGCGTGGTCTGGCAACCAACACGTCTACATTTATTAACTTGCTTCTTACATACGAAGAGCTCGCCTGCCAAACTGATACACAACAAGTAACTTGCTAAATAACCTTATAGAATGCTAATATAATACCCGCAAAACATAACAGACACCCACGACAATATAAGACATACGATGCACCACGAATGCGGCATCGACGATGTACGACTCCCCACGAGGGGCCCGCGGGAAACGAACCACGGTATCGTCCCCCATGGACCTACCGCGGGAGACGTATATCCACGCACGCCGCCAAACCCAAAGACCTCGTCGCTGTTTCCTGCACGTAAGCCTAACTTCGCCTGCAGGCGGCGCTGCCGGCGCCACCGCGCTAACCCTAACCCACGCGAGCACAGCGCGACTCTCGTTCGGCGGCGTTTAAACCCTACTGTGTCCAATACGCGAGACGCGCGTGCGCCATATGAGGCGCAAACAACTTTACAGAGGGGTGATTGCACCCCCACAACTGAAAGCGCAATGCTGAAGAGACAGCGAAACAGATGTACGCTTAGGCAGTCCTAAATGTTGCTGTCTCAAAGTATAGGAAATTTCTCTTTCTTTCTTCTCTATTTCTTTCTTTTCTCACTTCTCTCTGCTTTTTGTTTCTCTTTTTTTCGGCCTCTGTTTTTTCTACGTCTTTGTTCCTGGTCTCTCGCTCTAATTATTTCTCTTTCTCTGTCTGTCTTTCTTCCACTCTCTCTGTACTTCTTAAGGGAACTATAAAAAATGATTTTACCATTAATTCTCAAACTGTACGTTACCTACTCCCATTGTCTCTTCATCAAGTGCTTTTATATGTCTTTATTTATGACAATGCACAGTGTGCGGAAAACGCGTATGCAAGATTGTAAGGCGGAACAAACCATTGCTTCAAGTATACATATCATTGGTGTGACTATTCAGCTCAGTGATAGTTGTGAAGAACTTAACATCACTTTGGACTGGCACCCTATCCTGGTTAGGTGTCCATCCTTACCAGCCTCCATGTTTTCCTGAAATGGCACAGGGCGTGTAAGTTAGCCTTTCAATGCCCTCTGGTAGTGTACGTGCGATTATTGTCACTGAGTGAATAGAACACCATATAATAACCTTTGTGATAACTTTAAATACATGTTGTAATAAATGCCATGAGAGAAAAAATACTCCCTAGATAGCCGAGTGGTTAGGACGCTCGCCTTGAGACGTGGGGACCCGGGTTCGATTACCGGCTCGCCAAGAAATTTTACTTAGTTTTATATTATTCTCCTCCTCCACTCCACTTCTCTTCTCCTCCCGTCTTAATTTCCTTCCTCCTCTCCCATCCTGTGAGCAGAGTTTTCGGTTAACTGTCGCCTCCCTCTTCATTCCTGGGTCTTGCCTCAACCCTCCTGGTTTTACTAGACTTTACTTTCTCCAACCCGAGGCCCACCCTCCTTTTTCACAACACTCCCTCACTCTCCTTCGTTCCGCCCTCTCACTCCAATGTCATGCTTTTCCCTCGCACCTGCTGTACTCGGTAGTGGGACTTGCCCAATTTCTCTGGCGCAGACTATGCCGAGTTTTCTGCAACGCCGGCCTTGCTCCGAGCTTAAGCAGTTTAAGTGCATTGCCCATGCGGGACGGCACTCTTCTTCGGAGCATGGTCGCCGGTGCTCGAAACCGCCTAGAAAAATTGCTTTGTTTCACTCATTCGTTTCTTAATGGCGACTTGTCTTACGTAACATAGGACGGCGCGTATTGCTTTTTTAAAGACGATAGTCTTTCTTGGGGAACTTAAATGCAGAAATTTTGGTCTGTCTTTCTGTCTTTCTGTTTGTCGGCACGTCCCTCGATTCAGCCACTCGGCCAAAGTTGAACCACTTGCCCAAGGGCCAGCCGTCTTGAACTGGTATGGCTGTTCATACTTGTGAATGTTGTCGATCAAAAAGTAAATATCATGCATATCTGAGGTGCAACATCACTAGGTAAGTATTAGGTGGCGTGTTCCTTTAATAGAAAATGCATACATGCGTAATTTTAAGGACCACAGTTTCTTAAGCTGCGCTGAAAATGCATAAGAATGGAAGCTTGAGCGAGTTGGTATGCGTTCATCTTTGTTGAAACAGCGCTCACTAGACGACGACGAAGTAAATGAAGGCACAGGACAGGCGCTGCCTGTCGTGTGCCTTCTTTTACTTCGTCGTCATCTAGTGAGCGCTGTTTCAACAAAGCTGAAAATGCGACTGCGCTGAAATTTGCCTTCCTCCGTGCCCTTCGCACGAGCTCATTGTTGTGTTTCGGTTTCGGTTCTGTATTGCACTGTACGAATGCCATGGGTTGGTGTTGAAAAACTTTAGTTTTGAGAAGGCCAAGAAGGTGAAAAAAGATAAAAAATCAAAAGCAGCGTTGTGGGCGGCCTTCAGGCTGCCGGTTGTGGGCGCCGCTCTGGCGTTCCTGTTTTACCCAGGCGACGTGTAAATAAAAGAGTGTGTGGAGAGTACTCGTTGAGTGCGGACGTTTCTCTGCTTCAGCGCTTCGCGCCAAACCGCGTTTTCGGGCAGGCTGGCGTCCCCGCCGGTCGCGTTGGTCACCGCCGGTCTTCGCCTGCTGCTGCGCCGGGACTACCAGCACGCAACACAGCACTCATGTTTCCCGACGTATTGCCAGATGGCGTCCATATCTCACACAGCGCCTCTTCTATCGTCTTTACACGACATTTGCAGCGAAGCACGCAGATACGCGGCCAATTTTTTAACTGGGCATAGAAATGCTTCCGCATTTTAATTAGGATGAAAAGTACTCAAGTTACGCACAACCTATGAGTTTCCTACTACGCGAGGGTTGTACGCAGCAATCCCTGCGAAATATTCCAGCAGAACACCGGCATAACACTGTCGTTGGAGCCGCTGATGTGGTGGTTCCGAAGAGGGGCTCTTTTGTTTCACACACAGCAGTGGAACAAGTCTTTTCTATATTTTTTCTTTGACCTGACCGTGTAGATTACAGACCTCATTTTTTTGTACGGGTCATGAGACTACTTTCGCAATCAAGCACCGGAATTTATTTCAGTAAATGTGACACAGGTAACCGAGGCCTAATTTACGCCAAAATATTGTCCCCCTATAGAGAGGCTCCTACCATACCTTTTTATGTATACCCAACGTTTTCGGTTTTTTGCGTGATCCTCAATGGTCTCCGCCATTTCAAGACATCGAAGGAGGTCGCCGGATAAAAGGGTTAACTATGAAATCCACAAAAAAGAATGCGGCATAAAGTGAGTCCTGTCATTAACCATTGGTAATTCGAATAAGATAACGATGGCTCAGATACACTCCCACAGCATCGTAGAAACGCGCTAAACATCTCTATGCGCTTGCATGAAAAAGAGATATTCTTGGTAAAAATCACCGCACGCGTTGTAGTAAAGGCGCCAAACGTCCTGACTCTCTAGGTTGCACGCCGGGCATTCGTGAAGGCGTTCTATTCCGCCTGTTGAGGCATGAACCTTTCATCATTATCGGCATGCAGCCTGTCATCATCCGCCGCTCTGGATCAGTGTTTACGGTGCTCGACTGCTGACCCAAAGGTCCCGGGTTCGATCCCGGCTGCGGCGGTCGCATTTCGGTAAAAGTAAAGTCGTAGAGGCCCGTATGTGGGTGCGATGTCCGCGCACGTTAAAGAACACCAGATTTCCTGGAGCTCTCCACTACGGCGTGCCTTACAATCATTTGGTCGTTTTGTTCGTGAAATCCCAGACATTGTTATAATTATTAGCTGATCATCAATCACCATGCCCTGCAGAAGGAGAGAGAGAGGAGGAATGCAGGACAGGCGAGGATGTTAGCAACACTTTGTTTGGTATACTACCCTACACATGAGGGTGGGAATCATCTAGTGATTTCTCGGGACGAAATTGAGAGGGTGTCACAAAGAGAGCGAGAACGAGTAAGTATGATTGAAGGTGGATTAAAGATGTGCACTTATTCACGAATCGACACAAATCTGAAATCAACACCCTAGAGTAGCACGCGCACTGAGGCCTTCAGCTAGGTGCTCCACCTTACATAGAAGATCATTCACCCTCAGTCTGCCTGCCTGCCTGTCTGCCGCTGCCTGCCTGCCTGCCTGCCTGTCTGTCTGTCTGTCTGTCTGTCTGTTTGCGTCTGTTGTCACTGCGCATGCATCATGCGCTAATCGCTTGGCCACGCACGTTATATTTCGAAGAAACTCGCACGGTGCCTTATCCATTAGCCGAAGACGACACGAAGGTGGAAGACATCATCTTTTTCTTCGCAGTCGATGTATTGATCCTCCCACGCACCCCTCCGAAAGCTTTCTGAACCTAACGTGGAGTCCCGGGCAGTTACTCTTTTCTACGTGTAATATACGCAGACGCATGAAACTTATAATTTCTTCATTTATTTGTAGCTTGCCTATTACTTGAGACTAAGCATTAGGAGAAAAAGCTTTGGTGTTATTTCTATTTTGTTGCTGATTGAAAATGATAATATTATGTTAAACAGTAAAACTATATTCATATTACCGCTTGTCTATCATTTGGCAACAAGTTTGGCACTAAGAATAAATGGCTTGGCTACATTGACTACTTCTGACTTGAGTTTTGGCTGCTTTTCAAAACTGCCCAACGGCAACCCTGGTAGCAACCCCCCCCCCTACCCAAAGAAAAGAAAGATATGCTCCACCCACAGCGATTGTTGTCCCACCCTAATATAATTTGCATAGACACTCCATCCAATTAACGCCAGCTTGCTTTGCTGACGTCAAGCACTTCTTGCGTGTTTATCAGTTTACTTTGTCATGCACTCACACGTTTGTGTCATTGTACTTAGGTCGCAAACTTAGACGCCCGGGTATATTTTATCACAGACCTTCATATCAGTACTCAGCCAAGCCTAAGATTTCAGAAAGACAGAATCAACTTTTACTTCTCATATGCCTAGCGCTTAGACCAGCACAAAAGGAGACTTACGTTAAAAAAAATAAACCAGCTGGTATAATTCATAAAAAGGCTAAAGACCTATGTACCGTGACTCTAATGGCTGAGCTTACACTAAGGCAAACGCTTTATTTGCGTCAACAAACACGAAAAGTGAGTGCCGGCGGTGGAAGTCGCGTCAGCGCGAGATATGTAAAAAGTCACGTGATGATATTTACGGGTCCATTACTTCACCATGACGTCATAGATCGCCAATATTTGTTACGCCATTGTGACGTCATGACAACGTCACACATCATCACGCCATCTCGCCAAATCATCGCATGTTCTAAGGTGATCCGATCTCGGAAACCGTGCAAAACAAGGTCCCGTGCAGAAATTTTCCGGAGAGGGTGGGAGGTGGGGGCGCAGTCTGGAGGATCAATACATGAAATGAGAAGGAAAATATGGATTTCGCTTTCGAGTCGTCTCAAAAGAACGCATAAGGGACTCCGTTATTTTGTTTTTGTTTCTAAGGTTATTGCCGACTATATGTATTGTATTATGGGGGAGCTGGGGCCGTGTTCTTAGTTGATCACTTTCGGCGACAGGGACGCTTTGCGTGACGCAGAATGCCGTGTGTCCCATGGCTGAAGTGACCGCGTGACCATCTTCCTTTAACCAGCCAATCATGCAGTGCGCACTGAAAGAGATATTTTTCTGATATTTCTACGTCAGAATACGGCCCTTCGATGCAGTTGTTCCTAATGCTCCGAAAGCCTAATGCTAGCGCAGTGGCCCTTGAAAACATTTCACTCCAAGATGAGGCCATAGAAAATATATCCACGTATAATTGCTAAGTCATGTGAAAGCGCGCACATTTCTTCCCCGGAATGTTGTTGTTTATGCGGCGTCACCGCAGCGTTTTCATTGTCCTCATATCGTTCGTGAGTGTCTGGAATGGCCCCATGGAAAGTTAATCTCGCGACCACCGACACAATAGTTTGGCATCAAATTTTCGCAAAGTCGGAATTTTCTTTATGTGCATAATATTCCCTATTAGCTTCACGTAGTGTCCTAGAGAAGTATTTTGTTGCACCACCACGAACATTTTCAAGCAAACCTTTCTAGAAGGTGTTCGACATTTACTTTTGTATCGTACCACCGATAGAATGCATGATCGCATATGGTTCAGATATGTTATCCTTGTGCAAGCGCAGTGTGCAGAAGAAAAAACGGAAATTTACCAGTGAAATCGATCTGCGCTCCATCTATCATTTGCTACTGCAACGATACTGTGTCCAAAGCTTGGCGGCGCTGTCGTCAGTCAAGCCGGTCGACGCCACGCCACGGAGCGTTCGAGTTAACCGTGATGACGATTGCGTAGGAGCGCGAAAAGGACGAAAAGCCGCTGCTCTCGTCTTCCATCTTCACGGCAGTAGAAGGGCTCTCAATTATTTTTGCAGTGCCCGCCAATGTTTCCGCTATTTGGAAAGGCTGAAAAGGGCAGAAGGCGTGCTGTGTGGCGTGACAACTCACGTAAGAACAGCCGGGCGAAAATTGTTTCCAGCAGACGAGAGGTAAGCACAATTTTTGTCGTTTTTTTTCAGCCATATTTGTAGAGAATGAGGCGCTATCCTTATCAAAACAACTTTAGCACGAAAAAAAGAGGGCGATCTTCCACGGTTGTTTTCTAGAGAATATCTTTTTTGTGGAGCCGCGCATGTTTAGGGAGTGTCCTAAGAAACTCAATCTACGGGTGCGAATACAATATTTTGAGGGGTTCTGTGAGCCAAGACCACGATATAATTATGAGGCACGCCGTAGTGAAGGGCTCTGGAAATTTCCAGCATCTGGTGTTCTTTAACCCGCAGCACCAACACGGCCGGGATCAAACCCGCGACGTTCGGGCCAGCTGCAAAGCACCCGCGTCGGAGACAGATGTGCCGAACTGTACTGTAGATAAACGTATTAGATACGATGCGCTCTCATATGCGGATGGTGTATATCTTTACACAGGTCCTCACAAAATAATTTAGAACTCAACAGGCGGACGCTCAAGGATGGAGAGCACCGGTGGAAAAATAGTGCCATGGTCTGCGCATGCGCGGGATTCCTACCGCAAGCATCGCTTTCTACTTTATCTATAGAAATGCCGTTGGCTTGCTCCAAAGGATATGGTGTTTGATGCTCTTTAGCGCTAGTCAGAATGCCGGTTTTTGCCAATGTTAGTGACAGCCGTGCGCCATAAATATGCCGGCGAATCAGGCAAGCGGTGTCGAAAATATAAAGGGCGCACGACATAACGAAACGTAAAATTACCGCCCAAGCACAGATGTTTAACCAGCGAAGCTGAAACGTACGGCCCCGATTGTGAAATCATTGAGCGAAACAAAACACATACAGGCAGGAACGTTGTGGACCGGATTGACGCTTCTTCCTGTACAGTGTTTTGTTTCGCTCAACGATTTCACAATTAATGGTGCACCGACTGGCCCAACAGTCAACGCTCCGTATGGCCCCGGTGTTATTACTGGGTTAATCCCAATCGTTCATTGAGGTCTTCCTTAATTATTGGCTACGTCTGTACAGAAATATGAATTGTTGTTTGCCGCCCGTGTGCTCTCTGCTTCATCTTTAGTGGACCTTTCGGATTCGCCCAATTTCAGTGCTGTATACATACGTTTTTGCCCGCGGACGACTTCATCATTTTTGGTGAACCAGTGAAGGTAGAGGGGCTTCCCAATTTTTGCGCCGCGTACGTGCTAGCAGTTCTTGCGTACACAGGACGAATGACTTTAGATTTTGCCTAGTAATGTACAGCAGCGTGGAAAATTATAGAGACCACGAGGGCGCGTTCCAGATTGTATCGCTGCAACTTTCGACGGATTCGCGGATAACTTCGAGAGCTTGTGCAGCGCACGCGCGTCCTTTTCTATCTGAGAGTCTGCTCGTTGATGATGATAGAAAAACTATGCGTATTACAAGCGCGAACTCTAAGAAAGCCTGCAATATGTTCGTGTGGAATTCCGTAGTGACACTTCGTTAGCAATGTCGAAGCTCTGCATGGAGCTCTATTGTTCTTAACTGTATAGTGAGCGAAAACCAAGGTGGAAAGCTATATAAAGGTTGTCACACGTAACTTGAGCCAAGGCGGTAGAAATGAAAGGCGCGGCGAAAGTGAATTGAACCGAAAGCATACTATTCGCGTTAGCCTAGAGATACTCGGGCTGGTTTTATTTTACCCGAACTTACCCATTTATTATGTTTATCTACCTAGCACTTTAAGGTTTGGTTGAAGACCCAAAGTATGATCACAGAGTTCCAGAGCACCTTCCGAAACCACCGAATGAATTGTTGCCTGTACAATACGTCTCACGTAGTTTTCTTCCGCGCTGCAAAGAAAGCTCGCGAAACATAAAAAATGGTCACGGAGCGCTTTCGGCCTGCTATTGTGCACTATCATGCATGCAATCGGCGAAAAAGGTCGCCTGGAGCGTGAGTGTGGCCACGGAAGAGGCAGATTGTTTAGACGGTGGCCGGCATCTGCTGTTCCGGCTTTTCTTGGATGGCGACGCAGATGCATGCTCCTGGCCGAGCACTGCCGATGCGATAAATCCCTAGAGGTCACCTCACTGGACTAACATTTGGTCCTCACATTAACACCTTACCAGGCAACCGTTATTCCTCGCAGATGCACCTCGCCGTACTAACGGTCGGTCCACTCAAATACTCCAGTCGGTTGAATTTTTTATTCCCAGGGATGATTACTACAGTTACATTTCGCAAGGCTTAATACTTTTTTTGCGTGTTTCTTTCCGCGGTGAGCAACAAATGCCGCGGAAAAGAACACGCGAAAAAATATTTAGTCATAAATATTTAGAACAGCTCGCTGTTAAAATATATTCTCCACCCACACGAATCGCTGTCCCGTCCAAGGAGAATTTTCGTATATTCTCTGTTTAGATCGAAAGGTGAATGACTTTGAATAATATATATGATTTGTTATGAGACCGCTTTAAACATTCCCTATTGAAGGAATATTTAGCTGTCCTTACATGCACCGCCGAAATGTTAATCATCAGGCAATTGTGTCTTGAAGGGCTTGTGCGTAGAGCAATAAAGGCGTCCCGGAACAATACATGAAGAAATGTGAAACCACTAACGCCTCACCGAGCGTCTCGTCCCTATTCAAGGTAACGCAGAGGATCTCGGAATACGGCCCTATAGGACACTGCCGAAAGGTTAAAGTTCATGACAATGTGTTTCAAAGGGCTTGTGTGTATAGGAATGAAGGCGTCTCGCAAGAATCGATAAAGAACTGTGAAACGATTATCGCCTCAGCCACCTGCTTTCCAGTGCTGTTGGAGCCACAAACATAAGGATCGCGAAGTGGGCACTTTTGTTTCAGTCACAGCAGCAGAACAAGTTTTCTGCGTAATTTTGCTTCCTTAGGCATCTAAGTTTTGAATGAATTTTTGATTGATATAGACCGCGTGACTACTTTCGTAATCAAGCGCCGAAGTTGAATATAAAAAAATTTGGAACAGGGCAACCAAGGCCTCACTTAAGCGAAATATTTGTCCCTTTATATAAAAGCACTTCTTATACGGATATATAGCCACCGTAGTTTGCATCCTAAAAAACAAAGAAAGGTCCCTTACGCAATCACGTAAGACGATTGGAAAGTGAAGTCAACCTTGTTCTTCTTTTTCTTCTCACTCCATGTATTGATTCCCCTCCCCACCCCCTCCGAAAGCTTTCTGCACCTAACGTTGTTTTGCACTGCCTCCGTGATCGGCCCACCTTTCACGAATCGACGATGTCATGTGATGATGACGTCATATTGACGTCATGAATTTTGGCGATGTGTGACGTAATAAAGACATCACACGGGTACGTCGTCAAGTGATGATTTTTCGCATCCCTTGTGTTGGCGCCGCCGATGCCAACGCCGACGTTCAATTTCCGCGTTTGATGAAGCATCTAAAGCTTTCGCCTCAACAAATACGCTACACACAGAGCGATGAACCCAAATATAACTTGCACAGACCATCCAATAACGTCGGCCTCCTTTCGTGACGTCACGCACTAATTCAGCGTTAAAAGACAGCAGATTTGATCATGCACCCATAGGCTTGTGTGACTCGCCATAGGTGGAATACTTGAAAGTCGCAGCAAGTGTTAAAAGAAATCCTGATGTCAATACTCAGTCAAACATAATATTCAGACAGAAATGATCAACTATATTTCTGTTACGCCTAGTGCTTCGATAGACAGAAATAACCTTACGCTAAGGCTCTCTGACTGAGGTGAAAGACCTGTGTACCTCGACTATATTTGCTGAGGTTGTATTAAGGCTAAAGCCTTAGAAGCCTCATCAAACAAAAAAAGTGACCATCAGCGGTGGCGGCGGCGTCAACACGAACAATGCCTGAAGTCACCGTAACCATCGACTTCGTTCAAGTTGTATACTTTAAAACAAATTTTCTGAATATTCGGAAAATTGGAAATAAATGCTCGACCGGAAGTGCTCGGAAGGTAAACATAACTGTCACTCGTTGCTCGTGTCACTAAAAAAAGAATAAAGAAAAAAAATCAAATCCACTTCCGCCCCAAATAAAAGCTGTAGGAACTGCGGAGCTGTGCTTCGCCTCTGTTTTCCTTGTGTTTATCTTGTGTTTATCTGCTCTTTTGTGTTTTTGTCACGTGATTATATGATGTTTCCTATTATTTTCTGTAATTTTTATGTCATTATCTTTAATTTCGTGTAATTTCTATTTCGTTGGGGGCTGGGTTCTAAAACCCAGTTTCGGCAAAAATACGTCGATTTCCTGATTATGACCCTTCTTACGTGTCCGTGCGAGGAATGCGCAACCTTCTGATTGAGTTGGCATGGGAATGATGGCGCATTTAAAATGAAAGCGATACAGAGTACGTACGCAACAGGCACTTCGATACAGTGCGAGAGCTGTAAGCAGCTGTCCCTTCGAATTATCACAGTTCAGGCCGCGGAGGTTACCTATACACAAGGGGGCTTGTTTAGAACCAACTGTTAATGATTTAGGGGTGCTCTACGCACCCTACTATGGCACAGCAGTGAAGCTGTCCAGATAATAGAAAACTCATATTTACTGTTCTTTGACGGCTGTTGGAGGCGCTCTCATTGCGGTTTTCCGAAGGAGCCTTTCGTTTCAGACACATCAGTGGAACATGTCTCTACGATAACTTTTCTCTGATGTAGTGATCTAAACTGCGGAACTAATTTTAATTGTATAGGGTAAATCAGGAGTCTACTTTCGTAATGCAGCACCGAAATTTATGTAAAAGAAGATGTGAAACAGGCAACCAAGGCCGCATTAGAGGCAAATTATTGCCCGCGTACACAAAAGATATTTCCATATGTTTCAAGTATGCGTAATGTTTTCTGATTTTGAGCGCGATTCTAAACGGCTTCCGCCATTTCGAGTTATCGAAGGAGGCTAGCGGATAAAACAGTTGACTGCGAACTCTATACTAATGTGGCATAATTTTACTGATCTTCATCATTACTCCTAATGAGAATCGGATAACGGTGACTCGACTACGCTCCATCGGCGTTGCCTGCAGACTACACTCCCGTCTTTGTTGCCCGCAGCAGCTGAAGTGTTGCGCTGCTAAGCACAAGAATAAAGAACCTATTCCCGGCATGGAAGAAGGAAAAAGTATTGAGGGAGCACTGTACGACGCGAGAGAAACAAAGAAATAAATCTAGTAAGGCACGCACCCGCACTCCAAGCTTCGTTTGCCCCACTTTCACGATTGGTTAAGAGGTCCTACAATTTTCTCACTTTTTCTCCAAATAAATAATGAAACTGCATTTCGCTATGCAGCAACATGTCGATGGTTCGTGCACCTTTACACATCTTCATGCGGAAAAATTAAACGCTGTAAAGTAAGCGCTCTCCATGCGCCATCACAACATACCTAGCTTAAAATGGGAAAGACTGTATCGCTTGGCAATGAGGGGCATGAAGTAATGCAGTGGTTGCAGAGTCTCTACTTTTCCTGAACATTCTATTGTTGCTTCGGTATTTTCCTTGAAGGTCATCCCATTGCATATATTCATAAAAAGGAAACTATAACATAAGCTGTAACCAAGAAAGCTTTATAATAACCGTTAAACCACTGCTGTCGCATGGACGTTCGGGAGGTGAGTCTTCAAAGTAAGCAGGAAGGTAGCGCCCGCTTCATGCGTACGTCTCCGTGATTACAGTGAACCATCACCGATTGCCGGACGCAGCATAGGTATGTAATGAACTGCGGGATATAAGAACCGCCAAGCACAAATTTGCACCTCCCAAATAAAATCTATCACCGCCATCATTGTCCAATCAAAGAAACTCACAGGGCCCCTTAAGCGTTCGCCTAAGACGGCTCGAGGGCGAGAGCCATCTCCATCTTCTTTTTCTTTTCAGTCGATGTATTGATCCGCCCACGCCTTCTTCTGAAAGTTTTCTACGCCTAATTTACTACACCTAGTTTTCTACACCTAAGCAAGTTGCGTCTCGTAATACGGCCCCTGTATGCAGCTCTCTCTGGACATGTTAATACTAATTTAATTGTGATTTTAACAGATCTTGTGTTTTAGAACAGAAGGTGAACAATTTATATGCCACGCACTGTGGCATGGAAGAGCGGTAAGCTGCAGGTCCCGAAAAAATGACAATGCAACTGTAATCCGTAACGGCAGGTTTATTGCGCAAGTAACTTGTTGTACGTAAAGCAAGGAACAACAAACAAAAACAATGTGTACGTTTCACAATTATAGGGTAACTATATTGTCACTGCTGATATCGCGCACACCGCCGGTTTATCGGTGTTGTAGCTGCAAACATCGAGATTTCGTAGAGAAGCACTTTTGTTTCTCAAACAGCAGTAGAACAATTTTTCTATAACTTTCCTAAATTGTACGCATCTAAACTGTGAATGTACAGTCGCGTTGCGCCCAGTATGAGTTGGAACAAGTTGCCCGTTGTCAAAGCGGCGCCAACCCTTCAGGGTGGTGCGGGCATAAAAAACAATCAGTGATGCAAACACTCTTTCGCCCACTCGTATTTACATAAGCAATTTCTCATTTGCGAATGTTACAGCGTAGACTTAGGGACTTTTCAACCATGTCTACGGTATTGCAACTCATATTGAGCACCACTGTATGTTTTAATAACCTAGTCCAGAGACTTTCTTTATCTTGCACCGAAATGGATGTAAAATAAATTTGGAACAGGTAGCTGGAGGCCCCACTAACGCGAAATTGTTCTCTTTTATTTGGACGAAGGCCTTTACCTTCGTCCAAGTTAATGCAGAGACGACGTGACGTTGTTCTTCCCGACAATGCTAACGCACTTGTGTTTGGAAGAGCTTTGCGCTTTAAGTGCTGCCAGCTGAACTGACTTAAGTAAGGTGGTGTACCGGAAGAGCCACAAAGGAACGGCGAACACAGAAGGTGCGAGGGCTGCTGTCGTTGGAGCCGCCGGCCTCTTTTGCTTCAGACACAGCAGTAGAACAACGTTTCTGCGTAACTTTTCTTTGTTGTCTACATGTAAAGTTTATGTATTTTCATTTATAGAGTCCATTCGACTCCTTTTGTAATATAGCACAGAAGTTTATGTTAAAAATTTTGGTTCAGGTAGTGATAGCCTCACTCACGCCAAAATCTTGTCCCTGTATAAATTGTTTCCTGAGTATCACACGAAAAATTGGTGAAGCTTGCACTATGCCGCGCAAAGCTTGAAACAGCGAAACTGGACGATTATCAAGACTCATCTAATTGCTTTTACAGGTTGTTTCTAGGCTTTAGCTAGGTGGTGGAAGTTGTTTCTAGGTTACTTCTAGATCATTGTTAGGCTTTAGCTAGATGATGCTAGGTTGTTTCTACGTAGATTGTACGTGACAGGACACGAATGTCCGAACTCCAGTGACAGAAACGCGCGCTGAAACCAAGCGTTCGAGCCTCTCATAGATCTACGGGCACGTCCTCGTTGGCGTGGGCCTTCCATCGCTTCGGCTTCTTCTCGCAGCCGCCGTTACCTCTCCCATTACCTAGTGTTCTCTCGTTGTACGTACATGGGGTCTTCGGCTCACCGCCGTTGCCTCGCAGCCATTTGTTGTAGGGCTAAGTTTGTTTCTTTTTTTCCTCAAAATTCTGGCACTTACCGACTCTGGGAGACTGTTGGGCTAACTGTTGCCTTCTTCGTTTTTAGTGGACCAGTGCTGAGCAGTAGGGCTCACCCAACGTCTAGGGCACATTTGTTGGTCCAGCTGTTGCCATCTTAATTTTAGTGTAGCAGTGATGAGTAGTAAGATTTACCCAATTTATGATGTACGTACCCGTTTGCAATGATCATAGTTTTTTGGTTCGTCGGACAAGAAACGGTTTGCTAAAGAGCTTCGCTGTTAAAAATATCAATTTTTAACAGCTAGAGGTTGGGAAAGCCTTTGACCGTCTCAGTCATTCATTTCTGTTTTGGCTTCTGGAACATGCCAATGTTGGCTCTATTGTGCTGGAAGGCGTTACACATTGTTACAATGACTGTTCGACTGTTCTAATTAACAACTGCCGCCTCTCAAAGCCGATATTCATTTGCTCTTCTGTAAACCAAGGCTCTGCATTACACCAGTGTTGTTTGCACTTAATCTTCAACCACGATGCCTGAGAAGAGTACGCTCTAACAGTATTTGTGGCTTCCGTATATTAGGCAAGAGGTTAAGTTGTTAGCTGATGCAGATGATGCAGCTTTTTTTTTGCTCCGACAAATGAAATGTACAGCGTAGTATTTACAATAAGTAAATTCCGCATTGTATCAGCTGCTCGTTTGAATTTATCCAAAAGTTTAGGTATATAGTTTGGACCATAGGGTAGTACGCCGGACAAGGTCGCAAGAAATAATTAGACTCGTATTCCACAAAAGTACATTGGTGTGCGATAGATGAATATAGTTTCAGTACACATTACTGGAAAGAGCGCGTCCCTAAGCTTCGACGACACGCGCAGATATTTCTCCACATCGCCTTTCCACCTTTGGGAGAGCTGAATATTACAATCCATTTTTAGCTACAAAGCTTTATTTTGTATTGCAACTTAGTCATTACGTTCTGTTCCACATACAACGGTTTCATCGGATTTTCGCAACTTTCATGTAGTCTTTGAAGTTTGAAGTTTATTTCATTATTTTTGTGGTACATGTATTTACACTTTTGACGTATTCAGACCAATAAGGGAGGGAGGGCTGGGATCAGTTCGTTTATATCCGTGGAAAAATTTCACGCTTCTTTTTCCTGACAGTTCCCATCCCATAATTAGATCATTCTTGCAGGATTCATTCGTCCATGACTTAACCGGCTTCGTTGTTTGTTCAAATTTTGTGTACGATTGCGTTTGTGGGCATTCATGCAGAAAGTTTTCATTGCTTTCTCGTTCCATAAAGCTGGCTTTCCATCGAATACTTACACATAGTATAAAGCAGGACTATCTAAAAGGACTTGTTGTCCATGCTGTTTCCACCTCCGCTTTCCCGCCCATTATATTCCGAACTTCCCGGACATCATGTACCAAAACGAGCTCAGAAAGTGTATATTTCTCCAAATACAAAACCACCTTTTAGAAACTCGGGACTGATGCACTGTCGGTAAAATCGTGGTAGCAAAAAAAAAAAATCACAGCATATCCACGGGGTGAATGTGATGAGTGGGGCGAAGCTACGGAGGGAATCATCTGTAAACCGTGAAACTCTTCCGTGAAATGCGCCCAGTACATAATATAAAGAGTGTGAAACATCGTGTATATATTAAACATCAAACTTTTATTGTACTGTTGGTTTACGTGGTCCCTTCATTATCACTTGTGATCGGTGAAATGCAAGGAAGAAGTCCGCTCCCGAGCGAAAGAGCGCCAAGAGCGACCGCATTCCCCGCTCGCCCTGTGCGAATTAAAGGCAAGGCTAGAGGGAAGACAGGACGCGCGTTCCACGACGCGAGGTCGGTAGCATGCCCAACGAAAGCCAACGGAACGCGATCGTGCAAGTGCTCCGGCTTCGCATCGCCTCATGGTTCCATTTAGCGTCCCAAACCAAATATATTGCTCAAGGTGTGCCTTGCGTTTTACAGCGAAAGCTGTTATGAGATCATTTCACCGGCCGTTTTTGGTGCCGTAGTTGTCCGCCGCCGCCGCCGCCGCCGCCGCCGGCGCTGCCGCCGCCGCCGGTGTCCGTAACCAGTATCGCTCGAAATAAGAAAAAAAAACGAAATAAGAAAAAATTCCAGGATGGAACGAGGTTCGAACCTGGGCCCTCTGGCGTGGGAGCCCAGTATTCAACCTCTCAGCCATGCCGGTGCTTGAAACTGCTTTGCAAAAAGGTCCTATACAGGCTTCATGTCGGGAACGACCCACATTAGCATATGCGATATAGCGTGGTAGAAGAGTAAAATAAGCACCAAGCGTCGCACAACGCGAATTCTGTAACCAGGCGTCACACAATGCGAATTGCGCAACGAGTAGGTTGTTGAATGCTTCCAACCCATTACAAAGGGCTCTGCCATAATTCTTCATCGTCATCAGGCACAGCATCAACAAAGTGGGCATAATGCCGTACATGCGTTTAGCAGGTACCAACGCTCTCCGTAGAATGACGAAAAATGGCACAGTGCCTGCTGCACAACTTCTCAAAAGTTACAGTGGTTTGTAGCGTAGTGGGTTCATCGCAAGTGCACTTGTATTGGTTGCCAAGGAAGCCCATAAGTGCATGATCCACTTGCTCGGGGTCTCAGTAAAATTACAATGATTTATAGCGTAGTGGGTTCCTCGCAAGTGCACTTGTATTGGTTGCCAAGGAAGCCCATAAGCGCGTGATCCATTTCCTTGGGGTCTCAGTAAAGTTCTCCCCCCCCCCCGTCTCTCTCCCACGTACGTATGTTATACAGCATGACGGGAGAGGGAAATAGCGACCGGACGTCACCCAATGCAAATTACATAACTGGTGGGCCGTTTAAAGATTCCAACCCATTACAAAGGGCTGAGCCATAATTCTTCATCGTCATCAGTCGTCGCGTCAACAAAGTGCACATAATGCCTTATAGACGTGTAGCTGGTGCCTCGCTTCTCCATAGAATGACGAATAATGGCTTAGTAGGTGCTTCCCAACTTCACAAAAATTGTGATTTATGGCGTAGTGGGTACCTTTCTGGTGCACTCGTATTGTAGCCCCAAGAGAGCTTAACGGGCTCTAGAAACGCCGCTCTTCCAGCTTTCGCTGTGACTGTGCTGCGGTTTCAGCGCAGGCCTGGCGTTTTTTCGTAGAAATAATTTCTTTATCATGTACATTAAGACGAAAAGTTGAAAGCTCACTAGAGTGTATCGCCCGCAAAGTATGTCTTTTAGTGTGATTTAACTCTCGTACGGCAGGGTCCTCGCGCCGTTGCCGGTCCACCTCGCCCGTTGACGATCGGGCGAGGTGGCTACATACAACTACTACTACTACACTTTAAGAAAAACATCTGGCGTTCTTTCGTTCTGTTTTACAAAACATCTGGCGTCTTTCGTTGGTTTATTTCATCAATCAACGGCGTTTTGAACAAAATTTTTATTGTTTAATCACGCACAGGAGAAATCTCACCAGGCACTACCTTGGAGGTAAACAATGGCTGCTAATGGGAATGAGAGACAGAAGAAGTCGGCTTTTAGCTAACACTTACACTTCTACTTCTACTAACGTTCCCTACTGGAACATGCCAATGGCTGCTAATGGGGAATGAGAGACAGAAGAATTTGGCTTTTAGTTAACGCGCACGCTGCGAATTTTTATTGTTCAACAACGCACAGGAGAAATCTCCCACCGGCACCACCTTGGAGGTCAAGATCTGGTACTAGCGTTACGACTGGTTACGCACTACGAGGAACGAACGGGTGCCGCTTTAAGGAGCTTCGCTCCTAAAAAGTCACAGTTTCACCTCAAGGGCGAAGCAATGAATGCGATAGCAAGAAATTGGAATGTCACTGGAACAACGGCAAGCACCTTGAAACGTGCTGCGCTCTGGTCAAGCACAAAAGACGCAGGAACAGAAAATACTCCCAAGGTGAGCGTGAACTAACAACTTCCATAGCTCGACACTTGCAGCTCGCTGCTCAAGAATTAGGCACCAAAAGAACGCACAGGTATACATAGAACGAGCGCGAACTGTCACAGTTGTGACTTCAACTAACCACTGCTGGCTCTTTTTGCTAGCAGATCTCTCCTTTCGCAAACGCAGCCGCTGCAGCGAGCGAAGCGACCTTCGTGTGGCCTATAGCCTCAACGCAAACTTTGCGGTGAAAGCACTAGAAGTACAAAACTCCCCCTCAAGAGATAAACGTGCAGCACGGTTGACCGCGCCCTCTACGCCAAAGTAGAAGTCGAAGGCACACATCCCAACTCAGGCGAAACACTAGACAGTTTGAGAATTGGGGACCCAAGAAATTTGCGAGCCGCCAGGACGCATGCGCAGTACGCAAGCCACTCTGGGACTCTTGCTCTCGCGCTGTCCCAAGGAAGCAAAACTGCAGAGCACGTGGCCTCAAGAGAAGAAAATAATGACGGCGCTTTGCATTGGCACGTGAGGCCACGGCTCACGTTCCGTGGAGGCGTCAATTCTGGTCACTAAGATAGAACTTTATTTGGCTCTAGTTGATACATATTTCCGAGCCTAAATTAAAGAGCGAACGCACTTCTTTGTCCTTCTTACTTTGACGAAAACGCAGCGCGGGCAACGATGCAGCATGGCGCGCGTGTCGCATTATTTTAATTTCTCTACGTGTGGTGTCCCGCATGTTTCACCTAACTCCGCGTGCGTTCGTATTCTACCGTTAGTATCCTGGAGCACGAATGAGGCATGGCGTAATCGCTCATAGTAAGCAAGGGTTCTACCCTAGCCAACTTGTTATCCAGTGGTTGACGGTAGATGTGGTGTCTTGTAACATAATTCTGTTGTCCCCATTTATGTGATGTACAACCGGAGAAAAATGCATGGCGTAATCGTCTAATGCAGCGAGATGCGAAGCCTCGGGTCGCAGGTTCAAAACCCCGGCCGAGCATTTCGGAATTTTTTATTCTGAATAATTTTTATTTGGGGCTTTTATTTATATATACATACATATACATATCCGGGACATGACGGTGACGGCGACGGCAAAAATTCGCCGAGAGAGAGATAAATGTAATGCGGAAAGGCGGGGAGGTTAACCAGAAAACATATCTGGTTTGCCACCCTGCACTGGGGAAGGGGTAAGGGGAGACAGAAAAGTAATAAAGAGAGGAATGGGAGAGGGACGGAGGAAAGCGCACGCACGCACGCACGCACGCACGCACGCACGCACGCACACACACACACACACACACACACACACACACACACACACACACACACCACACACACACACACACACACACACACAAATAGGAGTGTCAGAATCGTTGAACGAGGCGGGTCGCTCGCAGAAACTTCATCAGCGCCTTCGTTGCTTTCTTGCGTGAAGCTCGATCTTTCCGACATTTCAAGATTGACTGCTCAGAAAGCGGCTGGTCGTCGAGGCGAGCAAACATTGCTGATAGAGACTGTCTCTGACAGCTGTACTGAGGGCACTGACACAAAATATGTTCAATGGTTTCGTCATTGCAGCAATGGTCACATGCAGCGCTGTCTGTCATTCCGATGTGGCAAGCAAAGACGTTCGTAAAAGGCACCCAAGCACACACGGCAGAGAACGGTCGTCTCGGATCAGGGTAGGCAAGATGGAACAGTGAGTCGTAGGCATGGATCCAGGCGGTGAAGACGGGTGTGAAGAAAACCGGGCGTGTTCCACGTAGATCTTGCAATATCATGCCCAAGCGTATTAATCTTTGCTGTTGCGTCGCTTCTTGATAGTGGAATAGATTCCATCACGCCATTTTCTTGAGCATTTTTAGCTGCATCGCCGGAATGCTCGTTACCGATGATGCCGCAGTGGCCTGGCAACCACTGAAAAGTTACACCATGTCCTTCGTCTATTAGTTGATGGTAAAGTTGTCTTATTTCCGGAAGCAATTGGTCTTGCGGCCCACGACGTAGAGCAGTGCGAAGACATTGCAGAGCTGGTTTTGAATCAGTAAAAATGCTCCATTTTTGTGGTGTTTCTTGATCAATCCTGTGAAGTGCACTGCAGAGTGCCGCGAGCCCCACGGCTGTCGATGTTGTCCATACAATTGCAATAAAAAAATAAATACAGCAGCTCCACTACGTAAAAGCCGTCGAAGCAGCACAGCCGACGCCCCCCTTTGTCAGGCTATTGCCTTTCTGTGTTGTTTTGCAAGTCTTTCTTAGTCTTTCTATAGGCACTTTTAGCTGGGCATTTATGCTCCGCTCCCGCCAGACCGGAGAATGCACACGATCGCGTAGCAGGATCTGTAGTGCACGTCACTCAACACACAAACACGTTGAAAGAACTGTAGTGCGCGTGCGCAGAGCGAACATATGACCGGCGCAACGTAGAACGCATCTCTCGCTCCGCTCGTGAAGCCAACTGACCGGAGCGTGAAGGGGCGTCCACTTGGTTTAGCCGTCGTTTTGCAGCCAAGCTCACAGCGTCTCGGCAAGACGCGCTCGTCAAAAACACGAAATACATGCCGTACCTTGAACTCTCGAGACGCTACATCTGGGAAGGGCTGAGCGTAAGCGACGCTCAGCTAAAAGAGCCTAATGTTTGGCAATACTTCTGTAAGTATTCTTTGTTGCATCATTACGGTTAATTTGTCAATTCTATGGTAAGCTAAGGAATGACGATATGCTAATTCACGGCTGCGCTGCCACGCTACGGTAGCGTTCGAGTGCGGCCGTGGCCCCATTCCCCAGAAAACGCATTTTACTTTCACGGTTGCGCTGGAACGCAAGCAGCGTTGCAAACGCTGCTGTGCAGGACATAATCGCGTGTCTACCGTACCTCACCCTCGCCACACCGCAAGACCTTTTGCGCCAACCAAGAGCACTGCGAGGAGGAGAAGGGATGGGAGACATAAGGCAACGTTACTAGAACAAACTCAGTTTAAAAGCTCCGCCGGAGAGGCGGTCCGCGTGGCGGTCGTGAGAACTAGTGGCGCTGCAGTCACGTCTAGCTCCCGCGGCTGGCGCTTGTTGTGATCGGCGCCGCCGATGTGCGAGCGCACGTGGGTTACAGCGACGTCTGCGTTTTGTTCGCTCGTCATTTTTGCGACTGTTCTTGACCAGGCTTAGCGTCTGGTACAAAGACACGTGCATGATGTACGAAGCGTAACGAGGGCGAACAGATTCACGGTGCGGTATGCCGACTTGCTTTGCGCCGGGCTGCAAGATCGGCTACCGCAACGACGACTCCGCTTCACGACACTTCTTCGGACCTCCAAAAGACCCTACGCCATTCAAGCTTTGCATCGCAAAGATAGGAAGGTTACTGCGAAATGCAAGGTCTGTGGCGTTCATTTTGAGAGTGACGACATCGTAAAGCACTATCGTCGTGTCGTTGCGGGACAAGAAGTTTTGATCCCACGTGGAAAGTGGTTAACTCGCGCCCGTTGCCGTGCCGCGCTTGTTCCCAGCACTTCCACCCCACATTTCAAAGCCAAAATATTCGGGGTTTAGGCGCAAATCCCCCCAAACCGCACGGCGTCCCGCGAAAGCCCAGTGCCCAGTTTGGAGGAGCCGCCAGAAATAGAACAGCAGAACGAAAGGCAGGCGATTACCTATATACGCTACCGAGACTGAGAGTTGCATCACACTGACATTCGATCAGTTGGCAGCTCTCGCTATGCCTTCAAAGCAGTGGATTTTCCAGAGATTTTACGACGAAGTATCGAACAAGATGTGCGGAATATTTTACACCCGCCGGCTCGGGAACGGGCTGCTCAGCGCAAAAATTTGACACGGTACACATAGAAAAGATGAGGACCAGCGCTGGTCCTCGTCTTTTCTATGTGTACCGTGTCAAATTTTTGCGCTGAGCAGTTTAATAATGGAATACCAACTAGCCCAATCCCACACTTTGCTTCGGGAACGGGGACTTACTTGTGAAAAAGATTATTGTAGTTGACGAGCAGTTTGCGTAATGAACGGCTACAGCCCGAAACGCAAACGGCTGTCGTACAGTGTAAGAAGTGCTGTGGGCATGGAATATCTGCTCGGTGAAGTTGGAAAACTGAAGTTGAATACTGACGACTCTTCTAGCGACAGAGTACGCGCGAATAACTGCTCGGTGCTCACATCACGGCCGATCTTTTCGAATTGTTTAAGGCACCGTATAAGAATGCGACGCAGAAAGATGAGACACCGAAAATACAACTATCCGCTGAAAAAATTGCTGAGACGACATCTATTCGATGTCATCGCACACTGAGATTTCATTTACCGATTTCTTGTAAAATTTTTCGATTTTGGGTCAGTATCCCTTTAACCGCGGCGAAAACGTGTCTTTTACACATTGTAAAGCATTGGTGATGTTTTCCAGAAAGTGTTTTTCAATAAATTGTAGACAACATGAGTACAGTTTTTCTAGAACATTTTTGTATCTCGAGTAAGTACGCTTCTTTGTACACTTTAAAGCTTTTACAAGCGTGTTGTGTTGTTCTTAGTCTAGATAAGACGGCAGCGGCTAAAATTGTAGTGGTAGTTATAAAAATTGCGCTGAAAACCCTCATTCGCTTAGAAACTCCTATGCTTGGAAGTTAAGCGCAATGTAGACAGCTCAAATATTGTCACAGGGTCGTGACGTCGACGAAGGCAGCAGTCAGCAGGTCCGAGATGAAACTTTATTTGGCCGAACTAGCGGGCGGGAAACTGAAAGTCAAACTACAGCAATACACTGATAGCAGTGAACAAGCGTCGACCGTCGATCAACTGACAAGCGGTCAAGTGCGTCGGCTTTTATACAGGCGCTATCGAACTTTTCAGCGATATCCCTGGTGGCGGCGTTATCTCTCGACAAAGCTGGAACATTCGCGTGCGGCGTGCGATCTTACCAAAACGATCTACTAGATTCGCGAAGCTTCTCGAACACTGCTTCGCGGACAGCGCCGAGCGTTGATAACCGTCCTGCTGGTCAAAGCCGAATACATCAAAATAAAACAAGTGGGCGTAGCATTGCCCCCCTCTGAAAAAGCATCGTCCCGATGCTTTTGGGTTCGTGACGTCGACGAAGGCAGCAGCAGGTCCGAGATGAAACTCTTTATTTGGCCGAACTTGTGGCCAGGAAACTGAAAGTCAAACTACAGCAATACACTGATAGCGGTGAACAAGCATCGACCGTCGATCAACTGACAAGCGGTAAAATGCGTCGGCTTTTATACAGGCGCTATCGGACTTTCCAGCGATATCCCTGCTGGCGGCGCTATCTCTCGACAAAGCTGGAACATTCGCGTGCGGCGCGCAATCTTACCAAAACGATCTAATACAATCGCGAAGCTTCTCGAACACTGCTTCGCGGACAGCGTCGAGCGTTGATTACCGTCCTTGCTGGTCAAACCCGAATACATCAAAATAAACAAGAAGTGGCCGTGGCAATATAGACCGAACATCGATTCTTAGCCAATCAATGAAGAACGCACGCGGGCCAATGCATACAGACGACCTTATGCATATCCACCTGAGTATCCACCTAACTAGTACGATAAGAAAGTTGCCGCGCAGTTGCCGCGAGCAACTGCGCGGCGGACCGCAGCGTTATGCCGTGGCAGCAGACGACGCGCCGATAGTGGCGCAAGATGGAACTGCAGCGCCGCTAGTTCTCGCGACCGCCGTCCGGACCACCCTCCTCCGCTGGCGGAGATATGGAGCTTTGAAACTGAGTTTGTTCTAGTAACGTTGACATAAGGCACCTTCGTGAAGCCTCGTGCATAAATGTACTAAAGAGAGGAAACTTCGTTCCGTTGAGGGCTGCACGCCAGTATCGCGGTCAGATGTTGTCTACAAAATTATTGCTAAAGTATGATGAAATCGGTTACAATGTGCGATGTCAATCTGCAATGGTACTCAGCAGGCATGTGAACTAGGGGTCGCCCCATACAAACCATTGCACACATCGCTTGTATGGTTCAGTATTGCTACGGCTGTCAAGTACAGCTTGCTATGCTACAGGTAGACCTTGAGAAAGCCTTTGACCGTGTCAGTCATTCATTTTTGTTTTGCCTTATGGAACATGCGAATATTGTCTATACTGTGCTAGAAGGCGTTAAACATTGTTGCAATGACTGTTCGACTCGTCTAATTATTAGGTGCCGCCTTTCAAAGCCGATATCAAATTTCACTTCTGTAAACCAAGGCTATCCAATGTACCATAGTTGTTTGCACTAAATGTTGTACCACGATGCCTGAGCACTAATAGTATTCGTGTCTTCTTATATTAGGCAATGAGGTTAAGGTGTTAGCTGATGCAGATGATGTAGCTTTTTTTCTCCGAGAAATAAGTAAACTCGGCATTGTATAGGCTCCTCGTTTCAACTCATCCAAAAGTTTAGGTATATGATTTGGATCATGGGGTAGTACGCAGGACAAGGTCGCAAGAAATAATTGGACACGTATTCCACAAAACTACATTGGTGTGCCGCTAGATGAGTATAGATCCATGCACATTACTAGAAAGTGCGCGTCCCTAAGCTTCGACGACACGCGCAGATAATTCTCCACATCGCCTTTCCACCTTAGGGAGAGCCAAAGATTCCAATGCATCTTTAGCTACAAACCTTCACTAAGTATTTCAACTTAGTGATTACGCTCTGTTTTGGATACAACGCTTTCATCGAATTTTCGCAACTTTCGTGTAGTCTTCGGCTTTCGAATTAGTGAGACAGGCAACGTATTCAGACCAATAAAGGAGGGAGCGCCGGAATAAGTTCATTTATAACTATGGCAAATATTTTCACGCTTGTTCTTTTTTCCTGACAGTTCCATCCCATAATTAGATCATTCTTGCAGGTTTCATTCGTCAATGCCTTATCCGACTTGGTTGTTTCTTCAAATTTTCGGTACGACTGTGTTTGTGGGCATTCATGCAGGAAATTTCATTGCTGTCCGGTTCCTTAAAGCTGGTTTTCCATCGAATACTTACACATAGTATAACGCAGGACTATCTAAAAGGATTTGTTGTCCATGCTTGCTGTTTCCACCTCCGCTTTCCCGCTCATTATATTCCGAACTTTCCGGACATGATGTACTAAAACGAGTTCAGAAAGCGTATATTTCTTCGAATACAAAAAAAAACTTATAAACTGCCACCGTACACTGTCGTGAAATCTGGTTACAAAGAAAGGTGTTGCTGTTTCTTCAGTCTACTACTGTCTCAGCGATGTACCAGAGGCAATAGAACACTGTTTTTTATTAGCTCATTCCATTTCGAATTTGTGTGAGAGAACATAAAAAAAAAATTTACCATTAATTCTCATACTATACGTTTGCCATCTCCCAACGCCTCTTGATGAAGTTCCCTTTGATGTTTTGCTTATGGGAGTGCAGTTTGTACAAAACGCTTAAGCTATATCGTTATGCAGACCAACCATTGCTTGAAGTATAGATTTCATTCGTATGAACTATTCATCGAAGAAGTGGAAAATTTAAAGCCTCGTTTTTCTTTGTTTATACACAATATAATGAGAACTAACAGACAATAATGCCAAGGAAAGTTTCCTTGGCATTACTGTCTGTTAGTTCACATTAATATTCATCGTAAGGATATTTATGAAGAACTCAACATCGCGGCGGACTGGGATTTCATCTTGGTTAGGTCTCACCTTACCGTATCCTTGTGCGAACAATTTTGTAGCGTTAGCTACACTGGCCTAGCCGAGCCAGTTTTGCGTGGCTCCTCAAGATCCGTGCTGCGCATGCGCGAGGATCAGTGACGTCACACAGCTGCGCATCGGAGCCGGCACCTCCCGCGCACTCCGCCGCTGCCGCGCGCAAGCGGTCTGCGCTTTCCACAGAGTGACGTCGCAGCCGAGGTAGACGGACTGGCGCCGGCGCGCTCGCAGCTATTGGCCTTCGCTGTGCAATCGCCGTCTGACACTGCGCTGGAGCCGCTTGAACGGCCTCTGACTTGTTTTGCCAGTGTGGTTTGCCATGAGAAAGGAGAGCGCAAAGCTTCTCAACGGCGCAGAAGAGCGGAGAAGCTTAACCCATCGGATCCTGAAGTAGTTGCCTGGCGAAATAAATATACATGTGCCACAAAATATAAATGCCGTGTGTGTCATTGGGCAGCAGTAGCATGGTAATCAAGCTAATCCTAGACAACCACGAAAGCTAAGAACGATGCTGACCTTTGCTAACGCTACATTATCCTGGCATAGCCGAGCTAAGCCACTGCAACAATTTTTAAGATCTTTTCCTATTTTTCTCAATTGTACGTGCGCGAATGTTAGCGTTTGAATCCTTGTGTGGTTGGTGCTTGTGCGATTTTTGTCGCTGAGTGAATGCAATGTCGTATGATAGCGTTTGATAATTTGATCGGCATTGTAATCCGAAAGAAACCTATGTACCTAATAGCTGACTGGTTACGACGCTCGCCTTGAGACTGTGGGATCCGGGTTCGATTCCCGCCTAGCTAAGATATTTGATTATTTTTATTTATTTCGTCTTCTCCACGTCTCCTCTTTCTCCTTTCCTTCCATTTTCCTACCTCCTGTCTACTTCGGCGAAGAAAGTTTGCGGTTAACGCAAGCCTCCCTCCTCCTTCCCTGCTCATTGCTTCAGCCTTCCTTGTTTTACTAGATTTTACTCTCTCCCACCCCAGGTTCTACCCTCATTTCTATCGATCTCCCTCCTCTCCTCCTCGCTCCGCCATTTCTCTCCACTGTCTTAGCTTTTCCTCGCACCTGCTGTACTCGTTAGTGGGGCTTTCCCCATTTCTCTGGCGCATACCCGATCGAGTTTTCTGCAACGCTGGCCTTACTATGAACTTAAGCAGCTGCGCTGTTGAAGTGTGTTGCCCAGGCGCGACAACACGCGTCTTCGGAGAGTGGTGAGCGGCGCTCGAAACTACCAGAAAATTTGCTTCATTTCCCACATTCATTTATTTATGACGACTTGTTTTACCTAACGGAGGGATGGACCACACAGTTTTCTATTAATTAAGTCTTCATAGAAACGCTTCCACATCTATAGAGAAAATGATTTAAATTACGCACACAACTATTTGTCCGCTACTGTGGGAACTGTGTACCATTGCTGAACCTCGCGATCAACGACTGTGTCAGTGCAGCCACTTCCAAACGGTTCCGAAGAGGGCCCTTTTGTTTCACACACAGCAGTGGAACAAGCCTTTCCTACCTCTTCTTTCATGTAACCATCTAAATTGCCAGCCTAATTTCATTTGTACGAGTCACGAGACTACTTTTGCAATCGAGCGCGGGAATTTTTGTCAATAAATGTGATACACTTAGCCAAGGCTTAAATTTCTCCAAATTACTGCCCCCATATTCACAAGCTCCTCCCATACGTTTTTCACGTATGCCCAAGAAGAAGAACAAAAAATCACAGCATATCCACGGAGTGAATGATGAGGAGTGGGCGAAGCTGCGGAGGTTCAACGGTAAACCGTGAATCTTCCGTGAATTCTGCCCAGTACATCATCACCGACGTGAGATCGGGCGCGTTTATACTAAAGGTTCGATGAGTTATGACGACTTGCAGCGCACTTAATTTTACATGTACGCTGTGAATTTCATTGTTTAGAAAACCATTGCTTAGAAAACCTGCGTCTTTCGTTAAGCAGCTGGCGTCTTTTCGTTTTGCTTTAGAAACATCTTGCGTTCTTTCTCGTTTTGCTTTTACAAAACATATGGCGTCTTTCGTTGGTTTATTTCATCAATCAACGGCGTTTTGAACAAAATTTTTATTGTTTAATCACGCACAGGAGAAATCTCACCAGGCACTACCTTGGAGGTAAAGAATGGCTGCTAATGGGAATGAGAGACAGAAGAAGTCGGCTTTTAGCTAACGCTGCGAATTTTTTATTGTTCAACAACGCACAGGAAAAATCTCCCACCGGCACCACCTTGCAGGTCAAAGCGTAAGACTGGTTACACTACGCTACGAGGGACGAACGGGTGCCGCTATAAGGAGCTTCGCCCCTAAAAAATCACAGCAATCCACGGAGTGAATTATGATGAGTGGACGAAGCTGCGGAGGTTCATCGGTAAACCGTGAATCTTCCGTGAATTCTGCCCACTACATCATCACCGACGTCAGATCGGGCGCCTTTATACTAAAGGTTCGATGAGAGTTATGGCGACTTGCAGCTCACTTTAATTTTACATGTACGCTGTAATTTTCATTGTTTAGAAAACCATTGCTTTAGAAAACATCTGGTGTCTTTCGTTAAGCAGCTGGCGTCTTTTCGTTTTGCTTTTAGAAAACTCTGGCGTCTTTCGTTGGTTTATTTCATCAACCAACGGCGTTTTGAACAAAATTTTTTTGTTTAATCACGCACAGAGAAATCTCATCAGGCACTACCTTGGAGGTAACAATGGCTGCTAATGGGAATGAGAGACAGAAGAAGTCGGCTTTAACTAACACTTACACTTCTACTTCTACTAACGTTTCCTACTGGAACATGCCAATGGCTGCTAATGGGGAATGAAGACAGAAGAACTGCTTTTAGTTAACGCGCACGCTGCGAATTTTTTATTGTTCACAACGCACAGGAGAAATCTCCCACCGGCACCACCTTGGAGGTCAAGATCTGGTACTAGCGTTACGACTGGTTACGCACTACGATGGACGAACGGGTGCCGCTTGAAGGAGCTTCGCCCCTAAAAATTACACCATCTCCCGCTAAAGGGGACCATGAGTAGATGCAAAGCCGGAGCCTTGCACGATCGCGTTCCGTTGGCGTTCGTTGGGCATGCTACCGAGCTCGCGTCGTGGAACGTGAAGAG
The DNA here is from genome assembly GCF_013339695.2 of Rhipicephalus sanguineus. Taxonomy (NCBI): domain Eukaryota; kingdom Metazoa; phylum Arthropoda; class Arachnida; order Ixodida; family Ixodidae; genus Rhipicephalus; species Rhipicephalus sanguineus. The sequence goes on from NW_023615491.1 coordinate 213,460, forward strand.
CGACGCTACGCGCGTCGTATCTTCCATGTAGCCTGGCTGTTAATTCTCACAGGGCGAGCGGGGAACGCGGTCGACAGGCGGGCGAGAGGGGGCAGCGTAGGAGAGGAGAGAGATGGGGAGGGGACGCGCATGCACTCGAGCTCATCGCGGCGTTGCGCAGGAGAGAATTTCGGCATGTCTAGCCCGCGTTTCAGAGGAAGAGTGGAAAAGGGGAGGGGAGAGGGGAAGTGGAGAGGGGTATGAGAGAGGGGAGGGGAGGGGAAGTGGAGAGAGGAATGGGAGAGGGTGAGTGGAGACGGGAAATGGGAGAGGGTAGATGATAGGGTGAATTGTGAGGGGGAGTGGAGAGGAGGTGTGTGGAGAGGGTATGCGCATGCGCAGTAAGGGTGGCACGCCGCACCGCACCACCAGATTGAGCTCCGCCTTAAGATACTTCGCATCTAAAAACTTTTATTCAATTCCGGCATATGCTGGGCTGGGCTCCGACCTAGGAGCTAACGGAGACGCCGTGTCTCTTGGCAGCTTCCTCGGCCTGCTGTATCACGCAGAGTTGCTTGTCCAGGGCCAAACTGAGCAGCGTAGTCCGCCAACGCTCCCGAAGGCCTTCATTGGAGGTCGCGACCCTAGTATTGCTGATTAATGCTGGACATGCCCATAAGATGTGATCAAGCGTGGCAAAGTTTTCGGAATTTTCGCGTGATCCTGAGTGGTCTCCGCTATTTCAAGACATCGAAGGAGGTTGGCGGATGAAAGGGTTTCTATGAAATTATAAGAAAAGATGCGGCATAAATTCAGTGCTGTCATTAACCATTTTCAAGGCGAATAGGATAACGGTAACTCAAGTACACCCCCACAGCGTTGTGGAAACTCGCCAAATATCTCTATGTGCATGCACGAGCGAGGGAAATTCTTGGTGAAAATCACCACACGCGTTGCAGTAAATCACCACACGCGTTGGGGTTCTTGGTTGCACGCAGGGCGTTCTATTCCGTGTGTTGAGGCTTGAGCCTGTCATCATTTTTCATCCAGCTCGTCATCGTCCGCCGCGGTGGATCAGTGGTTACGGTGCTCGGCTGCTGACCCGATGGTCGCGGGTTCGATCCCGGCGGCGGTGGTCGCATTTTGCTGGAGGCAGTGTGGTAGAGGCCCGTGTGCTCTGCGATATCAGTGGAAGTTAAAGAACACCACAATGTCGAAAAATTCTGGAGCCCTCTTTACGGCGTGCTTCACAACAATTTGGTAGTTTTGTACATAAGGTCCCAGATATTGTTATTATTATTAGCCCATCATCCATCGCCAGGCCCTGCAGAGAGAGAGAGAGAGAGAAAGGAGGAATGCAGGACAGGCAAGGAGTTTAACAACTCTTTGTTCGCTTTACTACCCTACACAAAAGGATGGGATCACCTAGTGATTTCTCGGGACAAAACAGAGAGGGGTCAAAAAGAAAGTGGGAAGCAGTAAGTATGGCAAGGTGTTTTACAAATGTGTACTTATTCACAACTCGGCAAAAATCTGATGTCAACACCATAGAGTGGTACGTGCGAATAAGGCCTTCAGCCAGGAGCTCCACCTTACAAGGAACATCCTTCCCCCTCACTCTGTCTTTCGGCCTGATTGCGTCTGTTCTCACTGGGCATGCGTCATACCCTAATACCTTGGGTACACACGTTATACTTCGAAAAAAAAGCGTGCGTACCCAAGCAAGTCGACGTCTGCGGAGCATATTCTAAAACGCTCTCGGATTTGCGCGTAAAAAATAGCGTAGCTTGCACTAAGCCGCGCAGGGCTAGAAACCGCGAAGCTACACGATTTTAAAGTCTAATCTTGTTGCATCTAGGTTATTGCTAGGCTTTATAGGTGTTGCTAGGTTTCTTCTATGTGATGCTAGAATGGTTCTATGTTCTTTCTCGGTGCAGTGTGGTTCGAGTTAAACAACAGACAGTCACAGACACGACGCAGATGTCGAAAGTCGAGCTGAAACCGAGCGTTTGCACTTCCTATTGATCTAAGGGCACGTCGTCCTTCACGTAGGGCTTCCATCGCTTCGGGTTATTCTTCAGCCGCGGTTGCTTTTCCCGTTCCCTAGTATTCTCTCGTTGTACGTACCGCTGAAGCACTCCGTAGAGATGTTTGTGGCCACGGTATTTATTACTGGGTAATCCCGACGGTTTATTGAAGCTTTTCTCAATTTCTGGTTACGTCTGTCTAGAAATCTGTACCGGTGTTACTAGGGGTGTGCTAATATTAAAAATGTTCGAATGACGATTTGAATAGCGATCTATTCGAATTGGCACTCGAACCGAATCGTGCATATTCGAAACACCGAATATTTTTCGAATACTTTTTGAATATTGAGCACCGCTGGGAAAAAACACCAAAGGAACTAAATGTTGAAACAGAGGAGAGTCATTTTTCTTGTTTTAAAGATTGTGCATTGCAACAGAGACTTCCTGTTTTTGTCTTGCAATAACTGAAGGAAGAGACTACGGCTGCACTCGGCTACAGATGCTTAATTTTTGCACACGTGTGCAATAATTCTGTCTGTGCAAATTGTTCTTGCATGTACAGTATTCAACTCTGATGGCTAGCTGGTTTTGGTGCGAAGACACACCGTGATAAGTGCTTGATCTGTTTTATGATACACTTAGCTCTGTTCAGCCCTGTATTTTATAGGCAAAATAGCACCTTGAATACGGTAGTCACTCCTGTGTTTCAGCCTTTAGTTACAAAATACCCCGCAGGTTCTAGTCGCTGCATCATACGGGCTTCCATCAGTTTTCATAAATGTGGTACGTTTTGATGCATAAAAGTACCCGCAATATTCCTTTCTTCAAAGTTGTGAGCACTTGTTTCAAATCAAATATTCTTGAAATGTAGAGCTTTATTGAAAGGTGTTGCCTTGCTATTCGAAAACTACTCTAATAGTACTCGAGCCGTATACTTATTCGATTCGGTTTCATCGCTACTCGAATCGTATTCCATTCGGTTCGAAAATTCAGTATTTCCACACCCCTATTGTTTACCGCCCGTCTGTTGCCTTCTTCATTTTTAGTGGAGGACCGGTAAGTAGTGGGATTTGCCCAATTTATGAGGGACATACCCGTTCATGATGATCATAGCTTTTGTACAAATTCGTGCACACCGAAGTTTTTTACGGCCGGCTGAAAAAGCTTCGCTGTTAAAAGCTACCGGATTCTTAAAGTTGGCATAGTGTACATAGCATACTTGTGCATGGAGTAAGGAAACGTGTGTATGCATAGTGTGCACTTTTTTGTAGGTGCACATTTTCATTTGTGTATGCATAAATATGTATGTATACATACTTTTTTCTCTGTATTTTGAAATTGTATCTTTATCTCGCGTATTATTTTGTTTCAAGTGTTGTATTTATTCATGAATTTCTGCAATGTTCTGTTGTCATTGTTAAAGGGGGCAGGACCCCTGTCAGCAGCTTCTGTAGCTTTTAGTCCTGTCTCCTCTTTTTCAATGTGAAAAGAAAATAAAAGTGATTGATGATGATTAGTTGATTGATTGATTGATTGTGATAATGATGATTGATTGAAATGATGTGCATTTAAATTGAAAGCGATAGGAGTACGCACAGCAACAGCCTTCGATACAGTGCAAGAGCTGTAGCAGCTGTCCTTCGAAATATCACAGTCCAGCCGCAGAGTTCCTATACACAGGGGGCTTTTTAGAACACAACTGTTAATGATTAGAGTGCTCTACGCACCCTCATGCACAGCAGTGAAGCTGTCCAGATAATAGACCTCATAATCTACTGTTCTTTGACGGCTGTTGGAGGCGCTCTCATTGCGTTTTTCGCCAAGGAGCCTTTTGTTTCAGACACATCAGGTGGAATATGTCTCTACGATAACTTTTCTCTGATTGCATTTCTAAACTGCGGAACTAATTTTAATTGTTAGGGTATATCAGGCGGCTACTTTCGTAATGCAGCACCGAATTTAATGTAAAGAAAGATGTGACACAACCAGGAGCCAGCCCTTAGAGGCAATTATTGCCAGCGTACACAAAAAGATATTCCATATGTTTCAAGTATGCGTATGTTTTCTGATTTTGAGCGCGATTCTAACATGCTCCGCCATTTCGAGTTATCGAAGGAGGCTAGCGATTTAAACAGTTACCTGCGAGCTCTATCCGTAATGTGGTCATAATTTTAACTGATCTTCATCATTACTCCTAATGAGAATCGGATAACGGTGACTCGACTACGCTCCCTCGGCGTTGCCTGCAGACTACACTTCCGTCTGTGTTGCCCGTATCAGCTGGAAGTGTGCGCTGCTAAGCACGTGAATGAAGAACATATTCCGGCATGGAAGAAGGAAAAAGTAGTGAGGGAGCACTGTACGACTTGAGAGAAACAAAGAATAAATTTAGTAAGTCACGCACCCGCAGGCCAAGCTTCGTTTGCCCCAGTTTCACGATTGGCGAAGAGCTCCTACAATTTTCTTACTTTTACTCCAAAAAAATAATAAAACTGCATTTAACTAGGCAGGAACACGTTCATGGCTCGTGCACCTTACACATTTCTTGTGTAAAAATTAACCGTTTGCAAGTAAGCACTCTCCACGGGCTGTTACAACACACCTAGCTTGAAGTGGGAAAGAATGTATCGCTTGGAAATGAGGGGCATGATGTAATGCAGTGGTTGCAGAGGCTTTTTTTTTCCTGAACAATATTTTTGTTGCTTCGGCATTGTTCTTGATGGTCATCTTATTGCATATATTATAAAATATGAAACCATAACATAATCTGTAACTAAGGGAGCTTTACAACACTTGTTAAACCACCCCTATCGCATGGACGTGCTGGAGGTAAGGCTGCAAAGTAAGCAGGAAAGTATTGTTCGCTTCATGCGTACTTTTCCGCGATTACAGTGAACCATCGCCGATTTCAGGGAACGCAGCATAGCTATGAAAGAACTGCAGCATGCACGAACCGCCAAACACAAATTTCCAGCTCCTAAATAAAATACATTACAGTCGTCATTGTCCAATCAAAGAAACTCACAGGGTCCCTTAAGCTTTCGCCTAAGACGACTCGAGGGCGACAGCCATCTTCTTCTTTTTTTTTTCCTTCGATGCATTGTTCCGCCCACGCCTCCATCTGAAAGGTTACACGTAACGTGGTTTAGCACTGCCTCCAGGCTCTGAGGCAATGCAAGCTTTTTGCACGTCACCTGGTTTTGCACTTCCTATGTGATCGGCAATCCTTCCACGAAGCGACGATGTCCTTTGATGACCTGATGATCACGTCGTCATACCGTCCCAAATTTTCGAGATCTGTGACGTTATGATGACGTCATATAGAGCTGATCAAGAGCTGATGATTTCTGCATCGCTCGAGTCGACGCCGACATTCAATTTTCGCGTTTATGAGGCATTTGAAGGTTTCGCCTCACAAACAAAATTGGGATTGAGGCTGTCAATAGATTTGACAGTTAAAGAGTACTCTATGAACTATACTACGTGAGATCACTAAGCTGTTTCTAATAAAGACAAAGGAGCAAGTTGCGTCTCGTAGTAGGCCCCTGTATGCAGCTGTCTCTCGATATGTTAATACTAATTTAATGTTGTTTTCAGCAATTTTGGGCTTTAGAACAGAAGGTGGACAATTTAAACGTTACGCAGTGTGCCGTGGAGGAGGGGTAAGCTGCAAGTCGCGAAAGAATGCCGATGCAACTGTAAGTCCATAAAGGCAGGTTTATTGCGCAAGTAATTTGTTGTACGTAAAGCAAAGAACAACACACAAAAACGATGCGTACGTTTGACAATTTACAGTAACATTTACGTCACTGCTGACATCGCGCACACCGCCGGTTTATTGCTGTTTTCGTCGCGAACATCAGGATTCCGTGGCGGAGTTCTTTTGTTTCTGAAACAGCAGTAGAACCATTTCTCTTCAACTTTTCTCTGGTTTAGGCATCTAAGCAGTGGATGTATAGTCGCGTCGAGCCCAATATGAGTTGTAACATGATGCCCGTCGACAAAGTGGCGCCAACACTGCACGGTGTCACGGACATGAAAGAATCAGTGGTGCAAACACTCTTTCGACCGCTGGTATTTACCTAACCAATTTTGCGTTTGCCAGTGTTACAGCGTAGGCTTAGGGACTCTTCAACCATTTCTACCGTATATCAACTGATATTGACCACCACTGTATATTTCATTAACGTAGTTTTTTGTCCGCCTTTCCTTGGCTTATTGTCTGTTAGTTTTCAAACAATATTAACGTAGTCCATGAGACTACTTTCTTTCTCGGACACCGAAATGGATGTAAAAAAAATTTGGAACAGGTAGCCGAGGCCCCACTCATGCGAAATTTTTCTCTTTTATTTGGACCGAAGCCTTTACCTCCGCCCAAGTCAATGCAGCGACGACGTGACGTCGGCCTTCCCGACATGTGTTTGGAAGAGCTTTGCGCTTTAAATGCTATGAACTGAACTATGTATGGTAAGGTGGTGTACAGGAAGAACCACAAAGGAACTACGAAAGCACAGTCAACCGGAAAGACCAATCTGC